>NC_134710.1:32245609-32315609 GCF_043290135.1 Rhipicephalus microplus
GTATTGCGTTGCGACGGGAAATTATGGTATAGTTTGTGCAGAAGGCAGAGCCGAGTGAGCTTGCGGCGAATTTCTAGAGGAGGGAGGTTGAGGGATAGTTTGATACTGGTAATACTTAAGCGAGAACTGTATTGTGAGGTGATGAATCTGGCAGCGCGATTTTGAATTGCTTCTAATGCGTCGATTAGGTAATTTTGGTGACGGTTCCAAATAGCAGAAGCATATTCAAGTTTAGTACGCGTGAAGGTTTCGTAAGCTAATTTTCGGATTTGCGGTGGGCAGGACGTAAGCGACCTTTTAATGTAGCCAAGTGATTTTTCTGAAGCGGAGACTAGTTGTTCTATGTGCTCGGACCATGTTGGTTTACTTGTTTATTATGACGCCAAGATAACGATAGGAGTCGACCTGGGTTAAGGGTTGGAAGTTCACAGAATACTGGAAGGAAAAGTTAGTGCGCTTGCGCGAAACTTGCATAAATTTACATTTTTGTGTATTAAGCTGCATTAGCCACCACGAACACCAATTATGTATGTTAGACAAGTCATTCTGGAGTGTGATTTGGTCAGTGCAACATGAGATGCGACATTAAAGCACACAATCGTCTGCAAACAAAGGCGGATGGTGGATGAAATTTTGTCTGGAATATCACTAATAAAGATTATAAACAAAAGAGGCCCAAGAACGGAAACTTGCAATACACCGGAAACTACATCAACACGGGTTGATTCATTATTCGCGACAACAGTATACTGAACACGACCGGTTAGAAAATTTTTTATCCAAGATAGGGCTAAGGGGTCTATACTGAGACAAGAAAGTTTACTTATTAGACGGCGGTGTGGAACACGGTCGAAAGCTTTGGAAAAGTCGAGGTATATTACGTCTGTTTGAAAAGAAGAGTCTAGGTTAAAGTGAAGGTCAGTATAAAATTCGTACAGCTGTCTCTCGCATGACAGTCCACGCCGGAACCCGTGCTGGTTAGAAAAAAAGAAGAAATTTTGGTCCAGATGAGTTGCAATGTGGGAGTAGATTACGTGTTCTAGCAGCTTGCAGATAATGCATGTTAACAAAATAGGACGATAGTTTGAGGGGTCTGAAGGGCTTCTTGATTTGGGCACGGGGGTGACTTTACCTATCTTCCAGTCTTTAGGAATAAAACCAGTGTCAAGAAATTGGTTAAAAATAAATTGTAGGATAAGACTGGATATTAGTTTTGTGTTTTTCAGAATTTTAGCGGGTATATTGTCTGGGCCAGGGGAACACGAGAATTTAAGGTTGTCGATGAGATTTGCTATTCCTTCGCTTGTGACAAAAATGCGTGGCATCTGCGGGAAGTCTCTGGGCGGCAAGGACGGAACATCGGTGGAGGGTTCATGCGTGAATAAGGATGAAAAATGGAAATTCATGATTTCGGCGGAGTCAGTGGCGGAAACGGCCGAACCATCGGGATTAGTAAATGGCAAGTTTTGAGCAGCGCTGTTTTTAGGAGACAAATAGTTCCGAAACTTTTTTGGGTTGTCGCCCAGGAGTCCGAGGAGATCATGACCGAAGAATCGCCTTTTTGCATTTTTTAACAGTGAAGTGTACTCGCGCAAACATGTGCGATACTTTTCCCATTTAACAGGCGATTTCGATAACTTGGCTTCTCTGAAGAGGCGTTTTTTTCTTTTTTGACAGCCTCCTCAAGGAATTAGAGTACCATGGTCTTTTGGCATCCCCGCGAATACAGATTATAGGTACATGTCTGTCAATTAAGGACAGCAATTTGTTTTAAATAACACCCAGTTTTGTTCGACTGTTCGCGAAACATCACAATGAATAAACGTTTCATAGAAATCTGCCAGTTCATCATTTATTTTGGAAAATTGGCTTTGTTATAATCGCGGATGTACTTATTGAGAGGTTGTCTGGTAGGAATAGGAATGGAAAGGCCAATTAATAAAATTTTATGGTCACTGATACCTTCTACGCATTGAACTGAGTTTACAAGATCGGGAGTTAGACCAAAAATAAATCGAGTATGTTGGTACCATGAGTGGGCATAGTAACCATTTGGGCTAAATTAAACATAAGGCACAAATCTAGAAAGTTTCTTGAAAGGGATGAGTGAGCAGCTAGGTGAACCCAATCAATGTCTGGGAAATTGAAGTCGCCACACAACAAGAAGTTCGAACGGGGAAAGCGTGAAGTTACGTCTAAGACAACAGAGTGGAGTTCTTGTGTAAAATTATCGTCAGAGTCGGGAATCGATAACATGCGATTAGTACTGTTTTACTGATTGGAAAAGTTAGATTTACGCACAGGATTTCATGACGGCATTCTGCATCAATTCTGGAGGAAGGCAAACTAGGCGTTACAAGCGCCACAACCCCGCCTCTCCGGTGCCCCGGCCTATCTTGCCTGTGAATACAGTATGAAGATTTTGCCGAAAGTAGTTCGTTATCCTGAATGTCCAGGTTAAACCAAGATTCAGTAAATACCGCGAGATCAGTACTGTTATTTTCCAGTAGAGCTTCAACGGTTTCTCTTTTGAGCAGGTAGCTCCGGATGTTAGTAAGCATTACAGTTGCGTTATGGAAAGCTGAAATGGCTGTGAAGGGCTTGCTTGGAACGTTAGCATGACAGAGAGCGGACTTGTAGGCACGTGGAAATTGCTATGTGGTTAGTTGAACAACGGAATTGGTCATTGCATCGCGGGTGTATTGTTTCTTATCAATTGTCAGTTTGTCAAAGCGGATTTTCAAGGTTGCGTTACTTTGCTGCCCAAAAGAGTATTAATTTTGCCTTGCGAGGCGCACGCGTGCTGAATAGTCTTCCCGTATAAAGAAGGTTGTTTCCTTCAGTTTCCGAGAAGACTGGAGGATTCTAGATTTATCTTTGAAGTGCGCAAACTTAACGATAATTGGGCGCATTTTGTCGGTGCAGTAGCGACCGAGCCGGTGCGCACGCTCTAAAGCTGCGTCGGTGATGATTATTTCGAGGTTCGTGGCGCAAACAGAAATTATTTTTGCTTCAGATTCGGCCCAAGTTTCTGTATTTTCGTCTTTAATTCCAAAGAACAATAGATTCGATCGGCGTAGGCGGTTTTCAGCGTCATACCATTTGTTAGCGAGTTGTTTTACCTGAGAAGAAAGAGAAGCAGTTTCGGAGGGAGGGGGGGGGGGGGTTCGAGAGGTGGGCTTTTGCACTGGTTTATGTCGAATTTTTTTCAACCTTATATAGACGTGACGAGCGGCTGCCGACAAGATTTTCGATGTTAGCATGAGCCAAGCGGATAGATACAAGTTCATCCCGAATGGTAGATTGCGTAAGTTCTAAGCAGGATACCTTTTCTGCAAGGCTTTCTAAAGTTACTGGGGGTCCCGGGTTCATCTCAACATCACCCGACAGAATTAGAAGTAGACCGATAAGGTGGCACGTTGCACAGAATTTAAAAAGGGATTCATACACAGTTTTGCGGCAGAAGTCAAGCACTTCAGTGGGGCACGACACCGCTAACAAAAAAGGATCGTTAGAATGAATACAGAAGGCGCGGGGTACGTAACCAACCTGAATGAAGAACGACAATTTGAAGGCCATGCCCGCAGCGGTAGCGTGCCCCAACTGGCTAGAGGTTGACTGTATTGTTTTTAGAAGTGCCGTAGCTTCTTATCCCCTCAACTATTGTTTAATCTTTTCATCGCGTCTCGAAGGCCGCGCACTTGTGTAGGGGAAACTGCTCCCAGCGAGTGGTCGATGTTTCCAGGGGTGTCATCGATGTGCGTGGGCTCGAGTTAGAGCATCCTTGGCGGGTTCGTTTCGGTGCACATAACAGAAGCGCATTCAAGATTGATTTCATGGCAATACTTCTCACGGTGCTCCACAAGAGTGCAGCGTCACGTTTCCTTTCTCTCGTGGTTCCTGTGGCTTCAGCTATACAGCCAGACAGATCTCTGCCAAATGAGTAGTGACAATGCTGACGGAGAGTGACAATGCTGATCGTTAGGGTGACGGGGCCCTTCAGCGCTCTACTATCGTTAAAGTTAGGAGGTCCGTCAGCGTAGTGTAATCGTGATTACGGTGATGGGGCCCGTCACTGTATAGTGAAATTGTAATGGTGACGGGACCCGTCATAATAGCGATGCAGCTACAACGACGGGCCCAGCCACCGCAAAGCAATGACTACGGTAAGGGGGCCCGTCACCGTAGTGTAATGGTAAAAATTAAGGGGGGGGGGGGCATTGCTGTGAATTTGTAGTCGTTATAGATGCCATCGCCTAACGGTTCTGGTGGTGCAGTGGATTGAGGCGCAGTTGCAAATGTGGTCGTGCTCCAGGTCATCTGTTCATATTTCGTTTTCTTATTCTTTTAATTTTCAATTTTTATAGCGATGCGTCAATATTTACGTTACTACTTTCAAAGATTCGTAATTTTGCTTTTTTGCAAGAAAATCGTGTCGCTGTTTGTGTCGGTTGTTAGCCCTATACCGCGTTGATTTTTCGAGGCGCACTGGGTACGTTGTTGGTGTCCAACATGCTTTGTTGGTGTGCGACTTAGTTCGAGTCAAGCTGACCAACTGAACGTTTCTCTTTCTTTTCTCCTTTTTATATTGTTTTGAGCAATATTGTCTATTTTAAAGGCAGCATCCTACAGTGGAGCGACGGGAGGAGCAGCTGGTGAGTCGAGGTTCTCGCTGACGGATCCGGCTCGCTGAGTGGCAGCTGCCGCAATGTCCTGGTCTGAGGTCCCCCCCACCACGATATCCACTGAATACTTCAAGTGTAGCGAGCTTTCACCGCCAGCATTAGCGCGCGCACAGACACTACCACATCCGAGGCAGCAACGTAACGATGAATTTATGAGGTGGCCCATTTTAACAACGCTGCCAATAGTGACGGGCCTCGACACAGTGCTGCTGTTTGTGCTCTTACTGAATCGATTGGAGAAGTTTTTATTTGTTTTTTTACTGATGTGAGGTGACTGCGTTCAAGCTCCCTATGGCTACCTTCCCTTATCGTAGGATACATCGACGCTGCTACATGCACGTTCATTCTTGCGTATTCGTTTCATCGATTCGGTCACACCTTGTGATTTACCCAAGCCCACCACCCCACCATCAAGGACTTGCAAGTTAAAGCATCCAGATGACCGCCCCACCGTGGTGGTCTAGTGGCTAAGGTACTCGGCTGCTGAGCCACAGGTCGCGGGATCGAATCCCGGCTGTGGCGGCTGCATTTCCAACGGAGGCGGAAATGTTGTAGGCCCGTGTGCTGAGATTTGGGTGCACGTTGAAGAACCCCAGGTGGTCTAAATTTCCCGAGCCCTCTACTACGGCGTCTCTCATATTCATATGGTGGTTTTGGGACGTTAAATCCCACATATCAATCAAATCAAAAGCATCCGGACGACCGGTTCACGCCAACAGTGCATTTTGATCGCTAAGAACGATACGGAACACTTTTCGCTCCCACGGGACAAGCGTCGTCTCAGGATGGGAAGACAGCTATAGAGACCACACCACCGTGCGAGTATCTACTGCACCGTTGCGAGCTCGAATGTCCATCTACGTTTGCATATAGCAACAGCACACGCTCATGGGACAAAAAGGACGCGCATATCCCCTTGTTTGAAGGAGCCGATTCGATCACATGAATAAGTCTGTGTGTGATTTCAGGCGAAGTAGGCCCAAAGTCGGAGCTATATGTATAGTAGTCATATGTATTGTGGTTTTGGGACTTACAGAAACAGAATGCTCAACTACACAGTCCTCAGGGTTGGAACACATTCTATGTTGACCTGCACAACGTTTGGCATCAGCCCATACGTCGCCTTTATACAGCGACACAAAAAATACGCGGGAGGATGGATTTGGGAACATCTTATTATGTGTAACAAATTATCAGTTGGAGTTACGGTATCAATGAAAAGGAATGGAAACCCCGTTGAGGGTGGTCGTTCAATGCGATAATAAACTTAATTCGCACGCATACTACAGAATCTGCTCGCCGAGCGCAGTATCAATAGGAAATCATTGGGAAAGGTCTTCATTCCTGGTTGGATGTGAAAAAAATTTGATAGTTACATCCCTGATGAATGAACACGATTATCATTTAAAAACAAGTGACATTACTTGAAACAATAGTGGGAGAAGATAATGAAAAAACAGCGAAGTTTGCACCAAAGTCGGATACAAATGATTCTGCGCCACGAAATCCAGATGTTAGGGCTGTCTAACAACCGCTGCAGAAGGCAACATGATTTTCTTGCAGCGTTGCCTTGAAAAAAAAAAACAGAAAAAAACTAAAAAAAATCACAGTATATCCACGGAGTCAGTGATTGGTGGGGAGAATCGTTCGTCAGTCAGTCCGTGCTTTTATCCGCCGATTCGTTCTTGTTTCCATCCATTCATGCGTCCATCCGTGTGTCCGTCCATCTGTGTGACCATCGGTGCATACGTCTGTCCGTGCGTCTCTCCATGTGTCCAGCCGTACGTCCGTTCTTCCATCTGTCCATCCGTCTGTTAGTGCGGCCGTCCCTCTCTGTCTGTCCGTCCGTCCGTGTGTCCGTCAGTCGGTCCGTCTATCTAGTCAACACTCCAAGTACTGCCAATTCGCATCAATTCATCATGTATTCATCTTGTACAAGTGCCACCATCCAGCGATCATTTTAAGGACAGTTCTTTCGGGTATGTGCCACCGGTGGCTACATACACCATCGTAGGATGGACAGACCCACACCCTAAGGAGCTTTGTCCCTGAAATTCATATACGAGAATTCGAACTGACGACCTGCGTCATGACAGCTTCCCCAAATGCGCGTCAAGCCACTACGCCACTAGAGCAGCTAGACGGCAGCGTCTAAAACGACTACAAGTTTACGGCAACGGGCCCCCTCATTTTTACAATTACACTACGGTGACAGGCCACCTCACCATAGTCATTTCTTTACGATGAAGAGGCCGTCGCTATAGCTGTATCGCTATTATTACGGGCCTCATCACTATTACGTTTTACTGCGGCGACGGGACCCCTGAACGATAGTACTACGCTGACGGGCCCCCTCACTCGAACGATAACTACTGAATCGACAGGCCCCGTAGCCATAATGACTGCCAAATGTTTGCATCCAACTTGAATATTGCAGAATACTTACAGAGGCGCACATTGTCACAACTTATACACAATAGCTTGGTGATCTTTCTCAAATAACTGGGATGCTAACCAACCATTCGACTCCACGCCATTGTTATCGTTGTTTTAATCAAGACAGAATGACGTCTAGTTTACAGTTACCGTGTTTGGAGATCGTGGCGGTTACATCGATGTGACACATGCCTCACGCGCAGTTCACTGAGCTGGCACAACTAGAGAGCGTGCTTGAGCAAGCATGCTTGGCACTGGCCGTGGCCGAAGCCGCGGTCCAGTTTGAACACCGGCTGCCCATCATCGACACTGTGCTCATCCGTCCAACCCGCTCGCCCCGCGTCGAGTACACTCTCTGGGGTAACCTCGAAAGGATACCCAGCGCAGGGTTCAAGATCCGTCTGCAGGGACTCCACGTGGCCAGGATGACCATCGGTAAGGCCTGCTGGCGGGAAAACGCTTTCGCTGGATCTACAGTGCCCAGTTGTTTTCATGCCTATTTTAGAAATATTGCTTTTTGTGACACATTGTTTTCTGATTGTATGGGGCAACTTACCGTAGGTATAAATGTAAAAGAAAGCAAAAAAATGCGTAGGAACCGAAGCCATGACGTTCGTAGAAGTTCCCTCTTACATGTTTCTTCTATCTTACCCAAGTTCGAGTATCTGAATATATATGTCTGTACAATGCCTAACCTTCTTTAGTATATCCGCAATGTTTAGCATCTTGTATCCTGGTTCAATGCCTTGTTCTATTGTTTTGCTACATGTGCTATTGTTGCCTTGTGCTATCGTTTGGATACTGTGCCATCTTGTATCGCATCATCGGACCCTATTCTAGCCTTTGGCTATGGGTCCAAACAGTTTTTTTGATCTATCATGTTGGAATTGAAAATATTAAAAATAAATAAATAAATAATATTGGGGTGTTGGGACGTAAATTTCAAATAAATTTTCCAAAAATATGTATAGTACACGTGTAATAACCTAAGTATTTGCTTGATAGACCGATACTTTCATGTTGGAATTGAAAATAATAAAAATAAGTAAACAAATAAATAAATCATACTGTGGTTTTGGGACGTAAATTTCAAATAATTTTTGCAAATATTATTTATAGTTCACGTGTATAAACCTAAGTATTTGCTTGATAGACCGATACATTTAGGGCTACACGTCTGCTAACCACGAAGCTATGGCAAAACCTAATCCGTTTTTATTTAACAAAGCCACGAACGTGTATGCCAGCTGGCTCTCATAGTAGGACATAAAGTGAACCTCTCTCGTGAACTCACTGGCATAAGCAGAACGAACCGCCGGAGAAAAAGACTCAGACAGGCTAGCTGGTGTTTCAATAGGAGTATATAATCTTTGTCAAAGCTGCCTTGTCCTCCTTGACGCGTTAGCACGAATTAGGTTAGGGTTGACATCATGTCCAGTGACATGATGCCACTGGAAATGACGTCAACACTAACCTTCTTCAAACTAACATGCCAAGGATGACAAGGCACCTTTGACAGACATATAGACTGTAAACAAAATAAGCCGAGATGGGAGTAAATGACTTGTCCTCTCGTGCATGCCCCGATGGGGCCGGAGGCAGTAAAAATGCACTCCCCAACAGGACGGGGTTTCTGGATGTATTCAAGGAGGTTTTATTTACATCCATCGGGAAACTTTTTTCAGATCAGTATGGAAGTATGGGAACGAAGCACGTATGGAACGAAGCGCATAGCAAACAAAACGCGTGACTCTGAGACGGGCGTGCGCGCCCGACTCAGAGTCAGTGCACGCCTGTCTCAGAGTCACGCGCTTCGTTTGCCAAGAAAACTGCCAGATAGTGCTCATGTTTCCCGTGTGACGTGACGTGATGCGCTCGTTCGCCTCCGCTGCACGCTCGAGGCACTCTAACGCAGTGCCTCCAGAATACCGTTCAATAATTTCTTGCGCAGAACATCAAATAAATGTTTTGTTCACTCTCTCCACCCGAAAGCTTATCATCTTTCGACGACATTTGCAGATTCACAAGTAGATACGGGGCCAATTTTTCGCTCTCTTTTTCTCCGTTCCCATCACACAGTGTACCCCTGGCCTTCTCGGTTGACTGCGTGTGGCGCGCTGGTGTTCTTGCGCGCTTACGTGAGGCATATCGAATGCTTTTTTATTGCAATAGCAATTATGTGAACACTCTCAGCTGAATTTCGCCGATGGCGTTGACTTCATGCACCGTATATATATATATATATATATATATATATATATATATATATATATATATATATATATATATATATATATATATATATATATATATATATATATATATATATATATATATATATATTATGAAGTCTTGGTAGTCTGAGTTTCGACAGCGTTTAATTGAGGAAAGACCTCGCAAAACGAACGGGCAGAGCCAGTACACAGACGATGACGATGATGATGAACCAGAGTGGCAATGAGGACAAAGAGACAAGCGGATGATGGTGATTGTGATCATGCAGGGATGAGGACGATGCAAGTAACAAATGCCCACACTAATTCCCCCCACTTGGAAGCGGACACCCTGGCCGCCGTAAGTCAAAGTGACGGGGAACGTCGCTAGAAAGGTTTCATGCGACAAACGTGGACAATCTCTGTGCTGCGGTAGCGGCAGTCTGTTGGGGCGACAAGTGGTGTCACGCGATAATTAACCGGCGAAGTCTGTTCTAAAACAATGTATGGCCCGATGAAGCGTAGTTGGAATTTGTCACAGAGACCAGGAGTGCGAATAGGTGTCAAAAGCAGCACCTCGTCACCAGGTTGGAAAGACACAACGCGGCGGGATTCGTCATAGGTGATCTTCCGCTCGTGCTGTCTCGCTTCAGTATTGATGCGAGCCTGATGGCGAGACTGAGCCAGGCGGGAAATGTATTCTTCGCTAGAAGGCTGACACGAATTCCCATGGCTGCTAAAGAAGGAGACGTCGAGAAAGGTAGTCGGGGTGCGTCCGTACACGAGATAAAACGGTGAGTAGCAAGTTGTTCGCTGAACGGCGGTGTTGTAAGCAAATGTCAGGAATGGTAAAAGAGTATCCCAATTTTTGTGGTCGGGTTGGACGTAAACGGCTATCATGTCTGCAAGGGTTCGGTGAAATCTTTCTGTGAGACCATTTGTCTGAGGGTGGTAGCTTGAAGCTGTCTTGTGAGTAGTTCCACAAGCGCGGAGTACTTCATTTACCATTTGTGACAGGAACACTTTGCCGCGATCACTAAGCAGTACACGAGGAGCCCCATGACGCAGTATTATTGCGTGAAGAATAAAGTCTGCAACTTCCACAGCTGAGCCTGTAATAACAGAGGAAGTCTCAGCGTATCGTGTCAGGTGGTCCACGGCGGTCACTATCCATCGTTTGCCAGCAGATGTGACGGGGAGAGGCCCGTAAAGGTCAACACCTACAACCTCGAAAGGCATTGACGGGCACGGAAGTGGCTGTAGAGGTCCAGCAGGTGCAGACGTGGGGAGTTTACGACGCTGGCATGGGTAGCAGGAACCGACGTACCGCGCTACACTAGAAGAAAGGCCAGGCCAGTAATAACGACATCGAATGCGGTCAAGAGTTTTTTTAAAACCAAGATGACCAGCAGTCAAGTCGTCGTGGAAGGCTTCGAGCACCTGAAGTCGAAGAGAGCGTGGCAGTACAGGAACCCAGCGCTGACCGTCAGGGTGGTAGACGTGGCGGTAGAGAACCCCATTGTCCAGCTTAAAGTGCAGGAGTTGATGACGAAGTCGCGCGTTTGGTGGATGAGAAACTCCCGAAAGGTGGTCCATCATGCGTCTGCAGTATGAATCGGACCGCTGGTGGGAGATAAATGTTGCCTGGTCGTCCGAAAAGGGTTGCGTTATTGATGCGAGCGTATGAACTTTGATAGATGTGGCGTTTGAGTTCTCGCCAACGCTGATATGGGTAGTTGGAAGTGTGCAACGAGATAAAGCATCGGCGTCTCGATGTTTTCTGCCTGACTTGTAAGTTATGTCAAAGTCGTACTCCTGCAAGCGTAGTATCCACCGACCCAAGCGTCCGGACAAGTTTTTCAGTGTAGAAAGCCAGCATAAGGCATGGTGGTCCATAACGATTGTGAAGTGACGGCCGTGGAGATAGGGACGGAACTTCTGGACCGACCAAACCACAGCCAGACACTTTTGCTCAGTTATAGTGTAGTTCTTTTCAGCAGGGGTGAGTACGCGACTGGCATATGCAACAACTTTCTCTAGGGAAGACTTGTCGCGTTGTAGAAGAACGGCTCCTATACCATGCCGCTAGCGTCGGTATGAAGGATAGTCGGTGCGGCTTCGTCAAAGTGGCAGAGCAGAGGTTCAGACGTGAGTGACCGCTTCAACAGCTCGAATGCCGTTTCACATTCTTGAGACCACAGAAAGGGGACGTTCGAAGCGAGTAGTTGGTGTAATGGAGCAGCAATAGAAGCGAAGTTCTGGATAAACCGGCGAAAATAGGAGGCGAGGCCAAGGAAACTGCGAAGCTCCTTTGGTTTTTCGGGACGCGGAAAGTGAAGGACTGCAGAAATCTTGTCAGGGTCGGGCTGGATGCCATCTTTGCTAACGACATGTCCTAAGACCTTGATAGATTTGCTAGCGAAAGAGCATTTCTTAGTGTTTATTTGAATCCCGGCGCCAGCAAGGCACGTTAGAACTTGATCCAGTCGTTCTAGGTGCTCACGAAACGTTGACGAAAAGATAATAATGTCGTCCAGGTAGCACAGGCAACTTTTCCATTTGAGACCGCGCAGCACGGTAGCTATCATGCGCTCAAAAGTCGCGGGTGCGTTGCAGAGCCCGAAAGGCATCACGTTGAATTCATATAGCCCGTCGGGGGTTGCAAACGCCGTTTTATGCTTATCGTCTTCATGCATGGGAATCTGCCAGTACCCAGAACGCAAGTCGATGCTTGAAAAGAATTCCGCGCCTTGTAGGGAATCAAGGGCGTCGTCAATGCGTGGCATAGTGTACACGTCCTTGCGTGTGATCTTATTGAGCGCCCGGTAGTCCACGCAAAAACGCACAGAGATATCCTTTTTGCGGACCAAAACAATGGGAGACGACCAAGGGCTAGATGAAGGACGGATGACTTCCCTTTTAAGCATGTCCGCAACGTTTTCTTCTATAATTTTTCTTTCAGTTAGAGCCACGCGGTAGGGTCGGCGGTGTACGATAGATGTCCCAACAGTTTGAATTCGATGTGCTGTAGTATTAGTGTGGCCCAGCTTAGACGAGCAAATGTCGAAAGAATTTGCATGTTTCTGTAACAATGCGAGCAGCTGCTGCCTCTGTGAATATGTCAATTCGCTGCTGATAGCGGTGGTAAAGGCGGAGGAAGAAACATGCTCACCGAGGCAAGGTTCTTTAGATGTGATGGCCTGAAGTGGCGTGACAAATACAGGCTCGAAGTCAGCAACATGGGCCACAGTAGTGCCCTGTGGCAGTAAGATCTTCTCCGGTGTAGAGTTGACAGCGGTGACAAGTGCCGAGCCATTGCAAAAACGAACGACACCGGACGGAAGAACTATACCTTTGCGAACGCAAAGTGGTGACGGTGAGACCAATGCATCCCCGTGATAGATGTCGTTGGACGTAATGCTGACAATTTGCTCTTGTAGTGACGGCAGTTCGATGTCTTTCGCAGCGACCAGACGAAGTGGCTTCTGATTGTCGTCTTCAAGCATGTAGTCCGTGTCAGCGAGGTGAACGACGCGTTGTCCACAACAAATCGCCGCGGAAGCAGATGATAGAAAATCCCACCCTAAAATTAGTTGGTGAGAGCAGCGGGACAGGACAGCAAACTGGACATGATGGCGGATGCCGTCGATGAAAACACGCACAGTACAAAACGCGGAAGGGCGAATGACGTTCCCCTGGGCAGCAACTAATGTGGGGCCATCGTAAGGCGTCATTACTTTCCTTAAATGTTCACACAAATCAGCACGTATCACAGACAATGTCGCACCTGTGTCCACCAAAGCATCGACTCGCACTCCTTCTACTTCCACAGAAACCATGTTACACGGGCCCGATGGAGGAATTTCAGTTCTGATTCCGAATGCAGTTTTTTCTCCACAAACTGCATCACTTAGTTTTCCGAATGAATTTCAGAGGTGAATGAGGCGGGCCGAAGTGGAGAAGTGGAACGGCGGAAGGGCGAAGGCGAGCGGCGTCTCGTGTTTCGGCTGTTTCGTGGTGCAGTCGATGCAGGAGGAGATGGAGAACGGTGCGGAGGAGACGAATAACGCCGACCTTGATAAGACGCCCCGGCGTACAAATCCCGTTCACGCACGTCGTTCCGACGCTCATCTTGCTGGCGCTTTCGGCAGAAACGAGATATGTGGCCGCGATAGCCACAGTAGTAGCAAACAGGGCGAGACGAGCGCCACGGTGGGGAATAGAAGACATTCGAGGCACCTGTAGATAGCGCGGTCAGGTGGGCCGGAGGGTCAGGGGGTACGGAATGGTAGTTGACCGGGGGAGCGGCAGCAACTGACGCTAAGGATGGACGCGGCAATGTCGCGTGGGCGTCGCTGGGAGGCACGGCAGCAACTTCAGGGTACGTGGGTATGGGGCGTGAAGCATGTGGCTGTACGGGCGCAACGCCGGTCAGCGTTGTAAGTTCCTCCCTGATGATGTCACGTAAGGGCCTTCCCGAAGGCTGTGTAGGTCGTGGTGTAGGAGGTGTGAAGCCCATGGACCGCAATTCTTCGCGTATAATGTCCCGGATGAGGTCGCGCAGGTGGCCATCTGACGTGGAGTGGTGGTCGCCAATGTCTGGTTGGAGGCGAACGGAGTCCAGCGCATCAAGGTGCTGGCATGTCGTCACGACATCAGCGATGGTAGCTGGGTTTTGCACAGTGAGTGCATTAAAGGCAACAGGCCCAATGCCTTTCAATATCTGGCGCACTTTGTCCGATTCCGGCATAGATTGATTGACACGCCGGCACAGTGCGAGGACATCCTCGATGTATGAAGTGTACGATTCACCGGGATGTTGTCGGCGAGTATCAAGTGTCCTCTTCGCGACGGCGGATCGAATGTCTGGGGTGCCAAAAACGTGTCGCAGCTGCTGCTGGAAGGTAGCCCAGTCGGGTAAGTCAAGGACGTGGTTAAAATACCATGTCTTTGCTACTCCGGTCAGATAAAATGGGACGTAACGCAGTTTGGCGGCCTCGTCCCACCGATTAGCGACACTTACGCGGTCGTAGTCGTCGAGCCAGTCTTCTACGTCTTCTCCACGACGACCAGCGAAGAGCGGGGGTTCCCGCTGATGTCCGTGTATGTAAATAGGAGGGGCAGCTTGCGTCGGTGCGTGGTTGATGACATGAGCGCCGGTAGGCTCGGTCTGGGACATGCTGCCTGACAGTGGGCGCAATCGGCGACCTGAACGAAGCTCCAGCGGGTAGAGCTGGCTGCGGGAGGTAAGAGGACCGAAAATCCACCTCCACCACGTATGAAGTCTTGGTAGTCTGGGTTGCGACAGCGTTTAATTGAGGAAAGACCTCGCAAAACGAACGGGCAGAGCCAGTACACAGACGATGACGATGATGATGAACCAGAGTGGCAATGAGGACAAAGAGACAAGCGGATGATGGTGATTGTGATCATGCAGGGATGAGGACGATGCAAGTAACAAATGCCCACAATATATATATATATATATATATATATATAATGTGAAAACGCAGGAAAGAAAAAATCCAGAAAAGGCCACCTGTGCGCGCAATCGAACGTGAGACCTCCACGGCGTGAATGCGAGGCGTTAACCACTGAGCCACCGAGGGGTACCGCCTTCAACGATCACACGGCAAGCTATTTATATCTACCACTTACCGCTGTTGGCGGGCATCTCGGGTGGGGGGGGGGTAACTATAGCGTCTTCGCCCTGCCGCGGTGGCCTAGTGGCTAAAGTACTCGGCTGCTGACCCGTAGGTCGCGGGATGGAATCCCGGCTGCAGCGGCTGCATTTCCGATGGAGGCGGAAATGTTGTAGGCCGGTGTGCTCAGATTTGGGTGCACGTTAAAGAACCTTAGGTGGTCGAAATTTCCGAAGCCCTCCACTACGGTGTCTCTCATAATCATATGGTGGTTTTGGGACGTTAAACTCGACATATCAATCAATTATCGCGTTTTCAGCATTATCAGCAAGATGGTGCAATAAGCGCGGGGCGGCTCTCATCTCTCACGCCTACTTTGGCTCCCGGAGAGGAGGGGAAAGGACGATCTCTCAAGGGCCCTTATCTTCCAGTGGGGAGGATCATACGTCTTGGCTGGTGTTGGGCTTGCACTGGAATGAGTGTGTTGTAGTTACGGGCGCACAAGGTCACTGCAATCGTTGCACAACCTCAGTTTGTGAAAAGGGCGCGCCTTTCAGACACAGCGAAGTAACAAATGAGGCGGTTATTCACGTTCATCTTTATGTGTGAGTACGTTTCGTGCGTCATTTGTGCGTGACAAACGCAGGGCACGTTTCGATCTGCTGGCCATTCTGCGCGTGACCTTCCAATTTGTTGCTATTGCGTTCATTGCTTCGCCTTTGTGGCAAAGCTGTGACTTTTTTACCTTCTACCCTTCTCTTACCTTTAAAATTCATTATTTTAGTTATTTATTTATGTATTTATTTATTTATTTATTTATTTATTTATTTATTTATTACAATACTGCCAGTTTGATCTTCAGACCTTGGGCATCAGTGGGTACAAATGAATACAAAAAATGGTTACAAGAAACACATATGAGGCATTGCGGTGATAATAACAAAAACAAAAGAAGAAGAATACAACGAATTTACACAAACAAAGCAGCAATATATTTATATAACTAGTGGAAACATGAATGCGTAAACATGTGGAAGAAAGAGAGCGTCAGGGTTCATGTAAAACTATGCCAGAGCTATATCTTATTCACTGAAGGGCCTCTAAATGGGACGATAGCGACGGGCGTTACACCACAGCTGAGGGGAGAGAAATCCAGTTGGTTACAGTTCTTGGGAAAAAAGAATACTGGAACATATGCTGGTATCACTAGAGAACTCAGTTACTTTTGTATTGTGAAGGGACCTTCTGTCCCTTTCATTCCCATTCCCCGCCCAGGGCTGTGGAAGTGTCCTCCATAGAGAGGGACAGTAACGACGCCGCACTTACTTCTTCACTTTCCCTTTCAAGGTCACTTCTGCATCTGCCTCGTTTGGCGCCAACCTTCACGTTAGATGTTTGACAGCGGCGGTCGCACGGCGCAGAAGAGACAATTTAAACCTTTATTTTCCCGAAAACACATTTTTTGCTTCGCCGGTGGCTCGTAGACTTCGCCTGGGCGGCTTGTGCGGCAGTGCGTGCTCGCGACGCCCCCAGCTTGATACCGACGTCGTAGCGAAGCTGCTAGGCGGCCGGGGCAAGAGCGTCGCCTGCGCATCTCTCACGCCGGCCGCCAGCCAGCTTGGAAGCTCCCGAGGTCTAGCAAAGCCTACTTCGGATCATTTTGAAATTTTAGATGGTGGAACTCCAGAAGCAGACGCTGACAATCGCAACAGCGGCAGTCGGGGCGAGCGCGTCACCGGCAGTCGCAGCCATCGCGCCCTTGCGGCTGGGGCAAGCGCGTCACCGGCGCACATGGTTACCACTGATTTTTAAGTAAAATTCGCCAAATCACGGGCGAAAAGCCTCCATTTTTTCGCCAAAAAAAATTCCACTATATATGTGTGACGGCCCTAGATTGCTAATTGCGTATAGCCCCTGAAGTACAAATGTATTCGTAATAACCCTAAATTATGTTGGCGTTACTTAATGCCAGTTGAATCACTTATCATGCACTTCACCTTTGGAGATTTCACTAGACTTAGAGTCTTACCACCCATTTCACCATGGGAGCACTGAGAAGGGCATGCATGCACCAGTAAGTAGTGTCCGTGACGACTAGTGCCTCACAACAAAAGTTTCTGATGGTTTCAGCTGTACCGAGTATACTGCAGGGCGAAACATCAAGAGAGAGACAGCGTACGGGGCCTTCCTGCATATTTTAAAGAATATCATTGTTGTGCAATAATGTGTCCGATAATCGAACAACTTAATTGCAAAACAACAGAAAGAAATTCAGAAAGACTGTGTGGGCCAATGTCCACACCCAGCTTTCTTTGAAATCATGCTTAAACTACATATTCGCCTCAGTGCAGTTTCTGAAGGTTGCACAAAGAAATTGACTCCTTTATTGGCCCGGAAACTATGTTATTAAATTTGACCTCTACATACAAAATCAAGGAGTAGTATACCGTAGTGGAGACGTCGACAAGCTATCGAGGACAGTTAGCGGTGCGGTCTAAACACGCGACCTAACCATCACCTTGCCACTTGAGAACCAAAACTTTGAAAAAGCTTAAAACTCTGAAAGCACCTAAAAATTTATACCACCACTTCGCGGGACGGGAAGCCCACCGTCGACGTAAATTTTGCTGGGTGGCTTCTGGTTGATGCACTAGTATGCCGATGTCTCAAGTATATAGGTGAATTGAGAAACGAGAGACGTACTGCACTGCAAAAAATAATTTCCCTTGATTACGTGAAAAGGCGTAGGTAACATGCTGCCAACCACTTCCATAAAAAGAAAATAGTCCACCAGGGATCACATAGAACACATAGAATGAACAGCCCACTAAACTTTCACCGAGATCTCCGCAATGAAGAAATAAAGTAACAGCTGCTACGAAACAACACCTGCTCCGTAGGACCACTTCTCACACATTATTCGTATTACTATTGCTACATGTCCGTAAATAACAAACATGTTTCCATTAGATTCCACATGAGACGTACATAGTCAGCAGATCTTTCTTCTGCAAGTACAAGGTCAATCAAAATTTCCCATGCCACTTATCCAATTAATCCTGTGGCAGCATCACCTGGGAATCTTTGAATGCACCCACACATGCTAAAATATTTACGAAGTAAATTCAAATGTTTAAAAACCAACAAGGACAAGTTTACTATTACCTGAAATGAAATTTTATTTTTCCATTATCATAAAATGAAATACAGCACAGACATGCTACAAATTGTGGGAACAAAGTTGTAAAAAAAATTTATTTTATTTCAGCAGCTTTGTATCTGGAATTTAAAATACAAAGAAAGAATATCATAACTTCCAGATACCCAAATTACCTGTGTTGTGTTCCTATTGTAACAGTATTGGCAGACTTCTATTCTAAAAAAGAGGAAAGACAGTTTCTCAGCACAACCAGACCAGGCGAGTACAGAGCAAAAAACGTTGCGAGCACAATTAATTTATCCATTTAAAGACTGCTAACAGGCCTTGTTGAAGGTGCTGGCTTGAAGCACAAAAATAAATGATCACACAAAAATATTACATTCATACAAAATGAAACGGCTGAAAGCACAAACAACTTCATAAACACACCAAAATATTGGCTAACAATATTAGTTGAGGCAAAAGGAGCAGAGGAGTATTACAATGTATTCAACAATTCAATGATTAGGGTTATACCATGCAAAATCACCCAGGATTTCTTTAAACAGCAGGAATATAGCGAAAAAAATTTTCATGTTTTTGGAAGTTTGAAACTCGTCCTGATCATTTAATTCCGTAGTCAAAAATTTTGCTACCGAGTTATGAGAGTCTGTAGTATGGCGCCGACTAAGCTAAAAGTCATCAAACAAAAATTTTTTTCAAATGTCGTTCCAGAATGCACTCAATAAATCGCAATTCCAGCAAGGTAATGAAGTGATCTAAAAGTGATCACTTACTTATGTATATCAATTCTTCAAGAGCATTTCCCACGAGCAATATTGAATAGTGTTGCCAGGTTTGTGATTTTTTTCTGGTAACATGGCTAATTCTAAGGACACAAATAAGATATGTGTTGGTGACCTTTTTGACATGCTACAAATTAAAAATAAATTACGTACTGAAGTTTACAAGATAGTTTACAAAAATTGTGAATATCACTTTTTTTGGGAAAAGCTCTGTATTCATCATTAAAAAGCTTGTCTTGGTGGTCGGACAAAAAATATGCACAACATTCTATTTTGAAGCTATATGTATTACCTCAATATATGTGAAGTTACTGAAGCGTATTATTTTTTAAACTCGGGAAGTATTTTTTGAAATTATCTATCTCCACCAGCTTTACGCCAACTTTACTCAAGCGGCATGAAGCACTCGCAACAACAGACTTCCACAGACCTGAGGTACACGCAGCAAGCTTGATGCAGAGCAATTGAAACTGGAATGGGGCTATCATATGCATTCCATTACCAACAAAGGTACGCTACCATGATTGCCGCTAGAGTGTTGAGACCAGCAGCGTAGCAAAAAAATATTTTTCGCTTGGGGGTGGTGTTTGAGGGGAAGGCGACTTCGGTCATACTTTATGTACATTCTTGTGTGTTTGTATGTGTGCTATGAAAATCACAGTATATATACGGAGTGAATAATGATGCGTGGGGCAAAGCTTCAGAGGGCTTTATCGGTAACCGTGAATCCATCTGTCTGTTTGTCACTCACACTAGCACCATCTGCTGAGTCAACGATAAACTAGGCAGTCACGAATGGGTCACAGTAGAAGGACAATCCATGGCTTTAGGTTACAAAATACCTGGACTGTGCTGGAGGGGGGGGGGGGGGGGAGTTAAGCAGCTCCTCCTGCCTTCCTGGCTATGCCACTGGTGATGACTCCCAGATGAGCCATCAAGTCGTTAAAAAGTATACAGTACACAGTTAACCCTTATGTAACACATAAACGTGACTATCGCCTTGGCTACCAGTTCTTAATTTAAAGTTTTTTCGCTTCTGTATTCATATGACAGGCCTTGGGTCTCAGGTTCAGGGAGCAGGATGCTTTCCTAAAAGCCAGAAAAATAAGAAGTGGTTGTTTTATAATAGCATTTATCAGTGCACTGCATCAATGCTACTAGCATGCTACAAGATGTATGTACTGCATGTGGCTAGATATTTTATTAAGCATATAAAACACACCTACTGCATATGCGGAACGGCCCAGGAAAGTAGGATTTCGGACTTTGTCTCTAAAGCTGCATGGCTCATTTGGAAGTCACCACACTGATCCGAGTCCTTGTAGCACCCCTCTGTTGGCTATGGAATGCAGATGATAACCCATATCCCATTTCGATTGCTCTGTAGAGAGCACCAAATTTGCTCTCAGTATCCCAGGTCAGTGGGAATCTGCTGAAGATTGCCCTTGCAAGTGTGTCATGTCACTTGAGTTACGTAGGCGAAAGGCTGGTACAGATACATAATTAAACAATTATGTTTCATATTTAAAAAATAATGCCCTCTAGCAACTTCACCTATACATAGCTTCTACATAGAGCTTTAAAATGAAATTTCGTGAATATTTATAGTGCGACCACCAAGGCAAGTTTCTGATGCTGAATACAGAGGTTTTTCAAACAAAGTGACACAATATTTTTCAGAGCATCTACTATAACACCAGTGCCTAATTTATTTTTAATTTGTAGCATGTTCAGAGGCCACCAGCACATATTTTATTTGTGTCCTTGGAACTTACCATGTTCCCGGAAAAAACCAAAATGTGGCAACTTTATTCAATATTGCTCGTGTGAAAAAGCCTTCATAAATTGTTACACATAATTAAGTCATTATTTTAAACATAGATAACTTCATTACCTTGCCAGAAATGTCTTTTGTAGAGTGCATTCCAAAAACTACTCTTGAAAAAAATTGTTTAAAACCTTTTACCTTATCTGCAGATAGGTACAAACATTAATTATGGCAGTAATTATATAACTTACCACAATTATCTATTTAACCAGTGCTAATAACTGGTTGGGTCGAATGGGCGAATTGAACCCCTTCCTACAAATAGTCCATAGCCAGTTTAAAAGTTCGAAAAAGTGGTCACTGGTAATCACCGCAGTGCGATGCATTCTTCTCAATTTAACTGGCGAAACTGAAACCGATGCACCAAACTGTGCATCTACCATTCACTTCAACAATACCCTCTATTGCCACACTGCTTATACTGCATTGGGGGATAAGATTAGGTGAGCATCGATAAGGGCACAAAGCTAAGTGTCTAAATTGACGGTTGATAACGGCTAGAGAAACAGTGCCGTCATTGAGGGTGTTGTTTAAATGAATGGTAGATGTCCTGTCTGGTGCATCGGTTTTCATTTCGACAGCGAAATTAGGCAGATTGCATCACTCCACGGGGATTATTAGTGGCTGCTTTTCTAAGATTTCAAAGTTGCTATAGACTTTTTGTAGAAAGGACTTGAATTTGCCTACTTGACTCGACCAGCTACTATCACTGGTAAAAAAGGTAATTGTCTCAATTAATGTAATTACTGCCACAATTATTGTTTGTGTCTATCCGAAGATTTCTTTAGTCACAGGAAAGGCAATGCCACAACTAGCACGCAAGTACCTCCTTTCTCAATCTTTTAAATATATTGGACACTTTTCTTGAAACACCCAGTATTTCATACACATGCAGACAATGCGAGGTAAAAACGAATGATGAACGAGCAAGAAGAAATAGTGCGCCCATAAAAAGACAGCCTTGTAGCCAGGAATCTTTTTTGGAGGGGAGGGGAACACATGTTGATGGCCATGAAAAATGACTTTCTTCATGACTTTCTTCATTACTTACGCTCAAAAGGACAACCCAGAACATGCGAATACGGGAGGGGGGGGGGGGCACAAACTTTTGGGGCACCCCTCTGGCTACAGGCCTTCACTGAGCTCACTTTCTTCCTTGGAAAACAGCAGTTGTCACACAAGCAGAAGGAAAGTTGTCATGATTAACAGATGTAAACGGAGGTCTGCACAAAAGAAAGTCTTTAACCCAAGTGAGAAACTTCAGAGGAAGGTTTTGCTGTGTTAATAAAATATGCAGTGAGAAACCCTATCAAGAGCTGTAGAAAAATGTGGAAACAATGAATCAATGAGAGCCCATGTCAAGTTACAAATGTATACAGTCAAAAAGGCCAGCAAGTCTACTGTCACATGAAAATACTTACAAAAGCCGCACTCATATTTCAAAATGATGTTACGAACTTCCAGCTAGAGGCCTTGCCTTGCAACAGGAAAGCTGCTACTCATCACAGATTAAACTTCCTAATTGTTATACAAGTTGGAAATGATGGGTCTGATCTTACTAGTAAAAAAGTGGCCTAAGAATGTGCTCTCAAAATCAAGATATAGTTGCTGACTTTTTATACTAATTCCTTCATGGCCCCACCACTCATCCCACAGAAGTAATGTAAATTAACAAAGGAAAATTTGGATGCCCCAGTGGGCGCTAACTTGACTTTTTGTGCTCTAGCTGACTAATTTGGTATTCTCAAACACAGTAACAATGTGCCAACGATGTTTACAATACTCTTGCTAGGTTGCCAGCACTAAATGTTGGCACTCACTAGGGCTCGAGGTTTCCAGTGTAAAATTCAACACAGAAATTACAACTGCGGGTCTTGAAGGTCACCTTTCGAAGGCTATGTTTTGAATGTGCGATGTCGACAGCAAATTTCAAACTAGATAATGACAACAAAATAAACATCATCTACAACATGGTACAGGTTTGTTTCACACTCACTAACATGGAAGAAGATTAACAATCAGTATGAAATCTTGACTGTAGTGCTATAGCCTCATGCTTATGAGCTGCTTGATTACCTGTCACTGTTCCATGCTGCTCGACTGAACGCAGAACCATTCAGAATTGGCAGTGGAGGATGCACCGAAAATGATGGCGTTTGATAATTTGCTGGTGATGCGCTGACACAAATTCCTGCAACATCAGGTCACCAAGGTGCTTGTGGCATGAACAGTCATAGTGGCGCTGGCATGAGTTGTGACAGCTGGCCCAAGAACAATAGAAGGATCACCTGGAAGAGAATAGTGTGACATTGTAACTGCTGTCTCATGACCCCGTGTCATGAATAATGTGCCATGCTTGTCTAACACGATGTCAAACCTTTTTCATCAGTAATGTGTGTGCATACATGCACACTACTGTCTGTGGGATGTGAGTATGACCCACATCTGATTCACTGCCTATGTTAACTCAGGAAGAGCAAGAATGCACTTTGGAAATCTACAAGTAAGCGTTAAGAAGACAGTACAACAGTACATCTGTTGCGAATAATAGCAGCTTCATGAGTGAAAAACTTCATTGAAAAGATACAGTAAATATCAGTTGCGGCTGCATTTGTACTTTGGAATTCCAGGTGGTGTACATAGCCACACTAGTGCTTGTAAATGCTCCAGAAAAGACTAATCAGGCATCGTATTGAAGCAATTTCGAGTGTGTTTGCAATGTTGGCTATCCTTGTTTAAAACAATATAATGAACAATATATATGTACTCTTATATGACTAACATGCTACAATGAAGCATTCTTTTACCTGGCAGAAATTTTGATATACGCATCATTGCACTGTGGCATGCACCTGATTTTGATAAACCTGCTGTTTTACCTGGCAGAAATCATGATATGCGCACCATGGCACTGTGGCATGCATTTGATTTTGATAAACCTGCAGTTTGTGCTCTTAAAAGCACAGATGTGAGTGCAGGTATAATATTTTACCATCAGCTACTCCTGACGCATCAGTGCGATTGACATATCTTGTAAGCCCTTGATATGTTGACAGCTTTCTAAGTTTACACAAAAATATATATCAACTTAGTAACAATTGAATCAAGGAGTAAAAAAAATGCAGCCAAGACAGCTTGCCATTGAACCTTTTACATGAAATCGATCTCCACTAATCATGGGATTCACTGTAGTGTACTTGAATTTAGTCCTTGAGAATGTTTAAAAACCACACTTTTTAAAGATATTTCTGTGCCCTCTGCTGCACTCTGAATAATATTTATATTCTAGGTATAACACTAACACAACTAAAAAAACGGCACATTTATAATGAGTGTGTTAAATCAAATATATGCAATAAAATATAAAAGTAAGTGTATATGGGCTTCAAAAACATCTTGACACTAATCACCTGATCCAATTACTTGCCGTGTAGTATTTCAGTTCTTTCCATTTCTCTCCAGAGCTTTCCATTTTAGTAGACAAAAGCTGGCACTATTGCAACCCACCATGTAAATCATTTTACTATTTATAAGCTAGTAATGACCGAAGCACATAGACTTGAGAGTGTGCAAAAAAGGCATACTTTTTGTAAATGTAAAAGCTTTATTTGAAATAAATTGTAAGGTTTGTTTCCAATCGAAAAAAACAATTGATTCTAATTCAGTCACAATGTTAAGGTATCAACTCTATTTCCAAGTGAAAAAATGAACTGATTCTATTTCATTAACAACATTAAGGTATCAACTCTGTTCTTTTTAAGGTGGAAGTGGCATCAAAGATATTAGGTAGCTCTCACCCTGCAAACTTCAAACAGAACTGAACAGAAAGAACACAACTTTTTAATGAAGCTTCACCTTAAAAGAGTCAACAACTTTCATGCTAAGTGCCCCGCTATGGTTCATATGGTTTTTCACATTTCCAATCTTTGACCAGCAGTCTTAAACTGGAGATAACATCAGCCTTATAATCTGCGGAGGCTTTAATAAATTCCAGTAGTTAGCAGTGTCTTCATATTCCTTTTTTTTTCATCCTTGTGTCTAAACTTTGCTACAAATACTCAATGGCAGGTAGCGTCGCATTGTCACTTTATTAGCAGGCATAATCACTTTAATACAGCTGTATTAGTTCTTGACAAAAACATATCCTTTTTTTTTCTGATTTCAATAGATGCTTTTGTTAATTGTGGTGTCCTTCCCTCTTCCAAATCTTATCGCACAGGTAATAAGTTCTCGCATGTATCGGTGTCACTTACCAGTGCTGCATAAGCACACTATTCAAACTGTCTGAAGACAGCAGCATGTGGTTAAATTCACCCTAGTACAGTTTGGATCTCTCGTTTACTCATGCAGTTTAGTATACTAGATATCAAACTATTAAAGTAAGCACGAACGAAATTGATATGTTGTCTAAATGTTCCTCATGCCTGTGCAGCTAGTACTCACCACATAGACGCATTTCTTCAAGGTATAAAAACGGGCAAGCACAGAGCCCAGCAACCACATCAAAAAAGTTTTCATCTCCTAAAATAAAAAACAATTTGATGACTTTCTCTGGCAGTAACCAATGAATGTTATAATTAAATGTGCTTTCACCACATATTTTACTACGACCACCTCAATGCTAAACTTACAACAAAACATTCACAAAAACCAATATCTTTGCAACTTATTCACCAGCTATAAAAATTATTTGGCACTGTACACATATCAAATTATCTTTGCCCACAGAAAGAAAACTCTGATAATAAGCTAATATGAACTATCATTTCACTAAGTGTTATCTCTCTATAAAAAAATCCCCAATATAGACCACATTCTTGATATGCTGAAAATCCTACCATTGTTCTACACAGAAAATTTGTTCCTAACCGCATTGCGAATTCACAGTCGTTTAAATAAAATTCCTGGGGTTTGACGTCCCAAAACCACGAATAATTATGAAGAACACCGTGGTGGAGGCCTCCGGAAATTTTCAGCGTTAGGTTATCTTTATCGTGCACTGACATTGCACAATGCACGGGCCTTTACCATTTTCCTTCCATCAAAACGTGACTATGTACCACGACAGGCGTCGAACGTGCGGTCAGCAGCCGACCACCATAACCACAATACCACCGTGGCAGACGAAGCAAGCTCTTTTTATTATTTTTCCATTGGATGCCACCTGCCTGCAGCCACCTTTTCTTAGACAACCCAGAGGAGATGAACTTCGGCCGGACGGGGAGAACACGCGTGTAGGCTGCAGTGCGCCAAGATTTTACGGCAGATATCGCGTCGTCTTTCGGCGCCGCCAGCATAAAGGGAGGCGCACACATTAAACGGCTCCAGTATGACGTTGACAAGAGCGAAAACTGTTGGCATAGAGTAATGCAAGTGCCGTGGACAAGAAATAAGAGCGTAATGAAAATGTCACGCTCGAAATGTAAACACGACCAACACTGTCAACCGGCGATTTCCGTAAATGATGTATTTTCTGCTCTCAGTACGTACTCCGTCTCAGAAAAAGCATGCATGATACAAGTTGCGCGAAAGCGACATCGACCAAGGAGCACTGCGTTTATGGCCTCAACTTTACTCGAAGCGGCCTAATCTGAGCTATTCCGAAGGTACTACACGACACAGATCATTAGTGGCACGAGCTGTAACCCAAACGGCGAGTAAATTAGAAGTCAGGCACTCACCTCCAAGATGTAGACCAGATAAAAAAGCAACGCCAGCCTGGTCCCGTTCCGTGTGTGCGTCCTGGCCTTTGAGGAGGGTAGTCAAGCAAGTGACTAGAGTAGTGACAGCCGACGGATGAGGGACGATGGCGGTGCGCCGGCCGCGGTCGGATGGTTCCTCTTTCCGCGATGCCTGCCTAAACAGCCATTCGGGAACAAGTACAGTTTCGTAGAATAAAAACGGTGCAGAACACGTCGCGGCGATGGATGCAATGACGGTATGTGACGGCCATTTTAGTATAAATTTCTGGAGGACATTCGTATTGCAAATAATTACTTTCGTCTAACTTTTTGTTGAAGAAGGAGACACTTGTTTTTAGCACTATTCGGTGAAACATCATTGGTAAACGTATGCTGGGTCCATAACATTCGCGAAGTGGTGAAGTCTGTGTTTATTAAATGTATGCTGTATCCTTGATGTTGGCGAAGGAGTGGAATGTTTCTAATTCCCGGACGCTTTGTCCACTTTTCTGTTCATAAATACGCACAATTGTTAGCAGTGTGAACTGCGCGTAAAGTGCGTCTTCTACTGGAGGCTGTAAATCTAGGAAAAAAATTGAAAAGATTTCGTTGCCCATTTATTTCGAAGACAGTGAATATAAAATGCATTACTAAGTCAAGACCTAACCCAATATCACCGAAAAATCACCTTGTCATCATTCATAATTTTAGGTCACCACGGGCCTCGCAATTAATCAGCGAACTGGGAACTATTGCTCACCTTTCATGTCTCTGCAGCCAATCGCGGATTAGTTGCAGAGACATGAAAGGTTAGCAATAGTTATCAACGGGAACAGTTTATATATGACGACTGTTCACTACAATGTGGCCACTGGCAGGATGATAGCCCATGATTGAAACACCCACAATACTTCCCCACATTCAGCTTACGCCAAGAAACGAGGTTAAGCGTCTCAGCGGGTCAGTGGACCCTGCAGAGGAGCGGAGGCCCCTCTTGTCTATACGGAGTAGAGTAACTCTATGGCGGTGCTAGGGTCCCTCGATGCGCGCGCCTCTTTAGAGGGCGGAGCCACTCTTTGAAGGGGTGAGTGCCGCCTTCCGATCGGCGGCTGTCATTCGGCTCCACCCGTCTAGTCGCGGCTGGTTGAGTGACGGCGTTTGAGTGACGGGTTGAGTGACGGGTTGAGTGACGGGTTGAGTGAGACACGTGCGCGGCGTTTTCATCAGGCAAAATACTTGGGTGTCGCGTGTCACAGCGCACAAACCACTCGCGAAAAGGCTACAGAATGTTCTGGTTCCCGAAAGATCCGAAAAGGCGACTCTTGTGGCTTGTATATATCAAGCGCGAGAAGTGGCAACCCAAGGACCACTCGTGTTTGTGCAGCGTAATTTATGCCATTTCAGCATTTCGAGAGTCATAACTTAAAGCGCTGTCACACGGGCCTTTTCAATTGCGATAAAGCTTGATTTGATTGGCTCTCGTACACCAGCTGCAGAACGGCGCCTATCACTGTTGAGAAACTTGATTCCGATCGGGCTTGATTGCAATCACCAGTGCACCGGGTAAAATACGCGTTCATTTGCATGCTATGCACATGCGTATTTAACTTGTTCATTTTAGATCGCACAAAATGCGTTGTTCTCAATCGCTTGATTGATATGTGGGGTTTAACGTCCCAAAACCACTATATGATTATGAGAGACGCCGTAGTGGAGGGCTCCGGAAATTTAGACCACCTGGGGTACTTTAACGTGCACCCAAATCTGAGCACACGGGCCTACAACATTTCCGCCTCCATCGGAAATGCAGCCGCCGCAGCCGGGATTCGAACCCGCGCCCTGCGGGTTAGCAGCCGAGTACCTTAGCCACTAGACCACCGCGGCGGGGCATTTTTCTCAATCGCTTCTTGTACACAAGCCGGGATTGTGTGGAGGTGTGCGCCTACGTTGTGCGCTTGTGGCAGCCGGCGCCTTCAACTATTTCTTAACGCCGTGGGTCGTATGTTACGTATCGTCGTAGTCGTCGTAGTCGTAGTAGCAAGTTGCATTGCATTGCATGTAAATTAAAATGGTGTCACAGCATATCCATGGAGCAAAGGATGATGAGTGGGGCGAAGCGTCCATCAGTCCGTCCATGCTTACGTGCGTCCATCCGTCCGTGCGTCCATCTGTTTGTCCATTCCTACGTTAGTTCGTGCGTACCCATCCGTCCGTGCGTCTCTGCGTCTGCCCATTCGTCCATCCCTGCTTTCGTCCGCGCGTCGGTTCTTCTGTGCGTCTGTCTGTGCGCCCGTTCCTAACGCCTACGACATGAAAAGCGCTTTAAAGCTGTATGCGTCAGCCAGTTTTTGCACGTGCCGGCGAACTCTAGTTTTGAAAATGATCACTCACAGTACCTTGCTCGCATGATTTCCCAAGGAGTGTCGTGCAGATGCTGAAGAGGAAATTGATGATGTGGAATAACGCGTTCGATGCTTTACCACTGAGCTATTACGGCGGCTAATTGATGGTGTGGAAAACATTTTCATTTAAGCGTTGACTTCAATAGAATGCAGCATTTTGCACCATGCAGGTGGATTTCTTGTGTGAGGAATCTTGAAGAAAACGGATTGTGGGCAGTGCAGGGCTGCAAAGAAGGGCTCTGTGAGCAATTAACACGCATATTTAACTGCACTGAAGCAGTAGATTCAGGATGGCGAGAACTTGTGTTATCCGAGTGGTCAGGTTATGAGGTCGCTGATATCTTATAAAAAGGACTTGAAAGGAATCATATCCTGAACTAAAACCTGTTAAACCTGATTTACCCTCTCAAAGCTGTAACTGAATATTCAATCAAAAAGGCGAAGTGCAGCGTACAGGCATGCCAGCAATAGAAGGGTTCTCTGGAAAAAATGTTGATGTCAAGTTATGTATGAGTAAAGCTGCGCATTCACCTGCGCCACCTCGAAACAACGAGAAACAGTGGAAGTGGAAGCAAAGATTCGCTGCAGTTGACTTGCAGCGAGTTATAACGCTTGTTTTTGAATTATAATAAATTTATCGTTCAAATAAAGCTGTGGAATCAGAGATTGTCGTATATAAATGCAATTTGCTTGCTCATTTTGTAAATCCGCGTGGTCGCTACATTTTAACGATCTCAATTAACGCTTTAAAAATTCCTAATTTTCCATATCCTATAGAAAACACACGAGACCTGGTTTGACAGTCAATGTCTGCGTGCGAGCCATGATTCAATGCCATAAAGCGACATGTGAATTACCAAATAGTAGGATATGTTTTAAACAATTTTTTGCCAATCTGCTGTTTGCAGTAAGGTATGAGAAATGAAAACGACGTACAATCTACTGTGCGTTGCAGGGCGTGGTCTGTAAATGAGGTAGCCATTGAATAATTAAAAAACAATATTTAAAAATATGGTACGCAATCACAGTTCTGGGGGCGAAGCTTCTAAAGCCATGGGTTTGTCCATGAATTTCTGTGACCAGTCGGTAACCACCAAGTTGTATGACTCACTGAGCATGCGGCGCTAGACAGACGGACGGACAGATGCTTTGCCCCTCACTTCATGGATGATGATGAAATGAACGAAGCGTTCGTCCATCCGAGCTATGCTGTGGTCCATGGATAAGCTGGACACATGAATGGACGCATGAACGCACGCACGGAAAGAAGCACGGACGGAAGCACAGATAAACGCTTCGTTCCACACATAATCATTCACTCCGTGCATATGCTGTGGTTTTTTTCTTTTCTCGACCGCACGTATTTTTTATTCTTTTTTTTTGTCCAGCCTGTTGGCAAATGCCAAACTGTTTTTACACGTTTGTGGAATGCACATAACACACAGGACACATTGAAGGGTCTTGTGACTTAGGTGCGGGTGTTTACGCCTTTAACCTATAAAAAAATAGCGACAAGCCCAAAAAGACGCTAATGGTAGGTGTTGACGCGGCTTCCGTCAACAATATTTTTCTGCTTCGAGCAGCTCCAGCTACTAGTCTCACTTTGAAAATGACGGCTAGAGACTAGATATCTAAGACCTTCACACTCCCAATGAAAAAAAAAATCTTTGTATTTCTCTCACGTTGTTTGAGTCCCACACGTTTTGACGCAACAAATTCTGTATGCAGCCAAGCAACACTCGTTGGCTGGCCGTCGTGGCCATAGGTGGCTTGCGAAGAGGGCATCGTAATGGCGGACTTTGTAGAGGCGACGCAGTTGTCTCCACCCTCCAATGCGGCAGAGGAAGGGGGGCGCGCGCATTGAGGAACCCTAGGCGGAGCACATTGCTGCGCCACCTGTTGAACAACGTTGTAGCGGCTGCCAATCGACGCGGCACATGTGCACATTTGCGCTCACTTAAACGGCAGTTTTTTTTTCATCTCTTCTGTGCAGATGGAAAAGCCGAGTACACTGACTTAAGCCGCCACCGCCAGTTCATCGTGGGCGAAAAAGAGCTTCACGTGTTCGACAAGATTGCTGACACGCTGGGGTGAGCCATCCGTTCATAAGACGCATGCTAGTCAGCCGAGTCATTCTTTCTGTGAAATCAACGGGCACTTCTTCCTGTGACTAAACGGAAGAAAGAACGACACATACGTAATGCCTCGCCATCCTTCAGCCTCCTCAAGATGAGCATGTGTTGTTTTCCCGAAAAAGGCTGAAGCTGTACTGTGTCAATACCTGGTTCACAATATTTTTTTTTGCAGGGCAGCCTAGCTAGGTAGCCACGTTAGGTGATGAAAGATGCCACGCACTTTCTGTTTCAGTGAGTAGTACTAGTAATCACGTGTTTCACCATGTTGCACGTTTGACGAGCTAGCGCGTGCCCTGTAGTCACTTCACTACCCCGTCTGAGGTGTGCGTTTGTCAAACCTGCAAATACGGATAAACTAGCCCAGCGACATCACTTCTAGTGCAGTGGGCTCTCAAGTTTCGTCTAATGGGACATACCTTGGCGGTTACGGCATCGCGTTACTGACGTCTTTGGTTTGATTGTAGCCTCAGCAGTCGCATTTCGGTGGTGGCGAAACGCAAAAATGTTCGTGTTCTGGAATTCAGGGGCGTGTTAAATGACCCACGTGGTCAAAGTAACTCCGGAGTTTGCCTATGCGGTGTTACTGATGATAATTTTGTTATTCAAGGCGTGGTTCCGGCGCCGAAAGCCTTGCAATTTTAATTTTTTTCGTTAATCAAATGCCATAAGGACTAGACTAGACCAGGAATACTACACTGGAAGGCAGTTGGCTGTATGCCTCTGCGTCGCCCTCTTGATGACTTCGCACAACCTGCCGAATACCAATCACTTCAACATCTAGGAAGACTTTCACTTCAATTAACATCGTAGCTTATTCCAGGGGATGGATCTCTTTACGTGACGATAGAAAGAAAAGGTTTTTTGAGTCTGAGGTATAAGAAAAATAGTTGTGACTTCATTGTTTGTGCCTCCTAAAAAGAGATGATTATCTTTTTTAAAATGAGCGTTAATTGTTTACAGGCTCATTGTGACTTCTTTAGCCATTCGTTTTATCACCTTTTCTCGTTCTTTTCCGCCCTTTATTTTGTGCGCTCTGTATTTTTATGGTTTTACCTTCTATCGCACTCCCTCATAACGTCTTGCGTCGTTTTGCGAAGAAGTCTTCTGTTACGAATGTCTCGCACACGAATGCTTCGTGGGTGCGTCAAAGCGCTGTCGGGCGTTTTTAAAGCCTTTCGCGGATGCATATCGTTCTCTCTATTAGAATTATTCCCGTGGGGTGTGGTGGCTTCGCAGTACCTTTGCCGACCGGTTCAAGCCTCATACGAACGCCGTGTGGCTGAAACATCTGGCCGAATGGCTGACGCAACAGAACGACGCTGGGACCTCGGCGATGCTCGAGATGTGGGAACACGTACTCTCCGTCGCCGCGTCGGCCCAGGATGCGGCTGAGGAAGCCACCGACGCCACCGCCAGTCACCCCACCAGCCGCCGCCAGGCGCCGCTCTTGCGCCCTCGCCGTAAGAAGCCGAAGCTGGACGAACCAAAACAGGGCGACAAACCGGGCGGAACTGATGAGCGCTCGGCCACCAGCTCAGCTCAGCGAAAGAAGTCCAGTGATCCTAACAACCTCGCCTAGCTGCTCTACAACGCCCGCAAGTGGTTCCGAAAACACAGCACCTATTCTGCCGCAATGGCTCATCCCATCTTCCACTTGGTTCCTGTTGTATGGAAGAGTCCCGAAGCGAGATGCTGTACGCATTCCACCAGTGGCAGCTTCCACAGTGTTCCGCAGCTTGTTCCAGAGGGATTCTTTTATACTTCTGTGCAAGTGAAAATAAAATGCTGCCAAGGGCACTGGCTGTACTGTCCGGCGAGGCCTTGTGCCCATACAGAATGACTTCCGCGACGATGTCGGTGAATGCAGCAATGCGACACGACAACCGGATATTGCACGTCTTGCCGTTCGTATAGCTCCAATCAAGCCGTCTCGCGCTGCCGTTATAGCGTTCTAACGCTGCTGCGTGCTGTGAAACGCTTCTCGTAAATGGTCTACCGATTGGAATAAGGGTAGATCGTTCAAGGAATATACTGCGATGGTCATTGTTCGCAGGGTCTTGATGTCGTTAAAAGTAATATCGTCGCCTGTGGTAGTGGTTGCAAATGTATTGTTTAACCTCCACCTCCCAAAGCCCACTCTTGTAAGCTATTATTACAGTTACTCCGAAATTTGTTAGATGTACATGTTCAGTGCATGTGGCTTGGTTTGCCATTTCTGAGACCACATCTATAGGTAGAGTTCAAATGCTACAGGCCCGTAAGCTTAGTATTAGGTGCATGTTAAAGAATTCCAGGTGATCAAAATTTCCAGAGCCCGCCACTGCAGCGTGCCTTGTAATTGTATCGTACTTCTCGGACCGTGAGCCATCATAATTATTCTACAGTTTGCCATAATAAGGCCTGCATAAAGCGTGTTCGGTTATTCGTTAAAGAAACCCGCCAGGCCTGCTCGCAACGCGCAGCACAGGCTCAGAGAAAGCGGAGATGGGCCTTTTTTGAGCCTTTTTTTTAACACACAAGCAAACTACTTCCTTTGCTTCCTCTGCTTGGAAATGCAGTGAAACTAACGTCAATGCTTCATCAACCCACGCGTCCTGTGTACATGCTTCACAATGCAACATGAAATACTGCAGTAGTAATGCATGGTACAAGCGTCCATTGTCAACGGGTCTCAGAATACGTGATTATGATAATGGTTCCATGGTTTATACCGGGAACCTCACAATAAAAGACACACAAGCTAGTGCTCCTATTCCCTTAAGGCCACGTAGTGGCTGAATAGCAAATTCGGAAAGGTTTCATGCAATATGTTTTTGAAGCACGCACTTCAGACAGAATGTCGCTATTGCGTTCAACTCCTAAAGGTGAAGCTCTAGGGTCCCATAATTTTTTTTTTTCAATATCGGTTAAAACGCGCGCTTCTCAATGGGAGCCATCAGTCCGCCTTAGTTCGAGGAGTGGTCGTGATATGACGCTACATGAGGGGTAGCGCTGATTGCGTCACACGCACTTCCGAGCGCTTCCCGTCGGAGATGCGATAGTAGTGTTACTCACTCCAATACCATACGTCTGTCACATTTCTTCCTTCGGGCTCCTACTTTTTTAGCTCGAAGCAACGCCACCGCCGCATCACGGCGCAGCGCATGCTGTAGCGTTGCAGTGGTGCTTCCCCATCAGCTGCCCGCATAGCACCATGAACGGTGACATGCTATCTCAAAACAAGATATCCTTTACAGAGCCAGCGTGACCGCCAATATTGTGAACACGAAGAACGCACGACGCTGCCTCGCGGATCTGTACACAACTGAACAAATACTTACTTCATGTGATTTCCGTCGTGACGCACTGCATAAGGGGCTCTCTCCTCCATGACCGCAAAGCACACGTGAAGCCTAGGCGATGGGCGAGAGCAGGAAAGGGCTAGACGAGAGTGTGGTGAATGGCTGGATTGGACCCATCTGGCTGGCATTGATGAAATAGAGAAGGCGTATAGGTCGGTCGGTTGGTCGGTTGGTCGATCACACAGCTGTGGCAGAGAGATAAACGGGAGAGGAGAAACAAAGCGAAGGCTCTGCCACCTCTTCCACCCAACCTCCTCACGCGAGAAGAGGTGGGAGAGTTGGTGCATCCGCAGTAAGGATGGTCACGTCATAGAGTTTCCTAATATACACCAGAGGGAACTCTGGCGCTAGTGTCTATGGGAGCTGCAACGCACGGCGCTTCAGCGAGCACGGGAATGATGGGTAGTACACACATTTGTCTAATTTTCGTACTTCTGGCCTGCTTTGCTGGCTCCGTGTGTGTTCGTGTGGCTTGGAGCTGTTTTTTCGCGTAAACAAAAATTAGCAAATGTTCACCGTTTGTGCTTCGCAACCTTATTCTTTTAGGCTTACCATTTCGAATCAAGCCACTGAGTTCAAAAGGGTTAGTTCTTTCTTTCAAAACAAAACCAAAATACAGCAGTAAAAGAAGCCGCTAGTACGCTTCGCCGCCCGCAAGTACGAAGACTAGGCAAATGTGTGTACTACCCATCACTCCATTGGTCGCTGAACGATCGCAGCGCCAGAATCCCCTCTAGTTAATTTTGGGAAACTCTATGGGTCACGTTACACACCGGTATGAACTCCGCCATAAGCTGTTTCGCATCTAAAGAAAAGTGGCCCTGTGGTTGATTACTGCGTGGGCTGCCAGGCAGAAGGCCAGGGTTCGACTCTCATTCGGCCCTAGGTATTTTTAAGCGACACTGTTATCAGATCACAACTAGGGTCGCATGTGCCGTAGTTGTCCGCCGCCACCGCCGGGGTCCGTAACCACTATTGCGCAAAATAGGAATAAAATAAGTAAATGAAAACCACAATAGGATTCTAACCCGAGCCTCCTGCGTACCAGCCAAATGCACTACCACAGAGCCATGCCGCTGCCTAAAATTTCACTTCGAACTGGCCTTGAGCACTCCTGTTGTGGAAAAGGAATCTCGTTAATATGAATAATAAATCATTTCAGAACTGCAAAGCAACAACCAGGAGTCACACTTTGTGAATTGCGCAACGAGTTGGTTGTCAAATGCTCCAACCCATAACAAAAGCTTCCGGCATTATTCTTCCTCTTCATCAGCCACAGCATTTAAAATGCACAACATTTCTTGAAAGTAGTAGCGGCTACCATGCATCTGCAAAAAATCACGAAGAATGGCAATGTGAATGCCTCCCCATTACACAAAAATTATGATGATTTGTGACGTAGCGCCCCGCCGTGGTGGTCTAGTGTCTAAGGTACTCGGCTACTGACCGGCAGGTCACGGGATCGAATCTCGGCTGCGGCGGCTGCATTTCCGATGGAGGCGGAAATGTTGTAGGCCCGTGTGCTCAGATTTGAATGCACGTTAAAGAACCCCAGGTGGTAGCGATTTCCGGAGCCCTCTACTACGGCGTCTCCATTAATCATATGATGATTTTGGGACGTTAAACCCCACATATCAATCGATTTGTCACGTAGTGGGTACCCTGCAAGAGTGCTTGTAACAATCGCCCAAATCGTGTTTAGCAAAGGCTCCGAAGGGCCGCTCTCCCAGCTTTCAATGTGACTGTGCTGCCCGTTCCGCACAGGCCTGGCGGTTTTTCATTCATTAGCTTTTTGCTATCATTTTGCACGATAGCAGTTACGGGCACTGGTGACCGGTGGCGGTAGTGGTGAACAACCACAGCGCCAAAATCGGCCCTTATGATTTCATAACAGCTTTTCCTGTAAAACACACTTGTCCCAGCTGGCGTGGTTGGTTGACAAAGCTGGAGCGAGCCATGGCAAATGGTACCGATGAATTTATTTAACGTCTGCCTTCATGCCTGCGCCCGCCCGGCTCCCTGCAGGGGGTGTTGTCGCCACCTAGAGCGCTGGAGCTTCGTATATGAGAAGGCACAAGAGCACGCAGGTTAGTGAGCGGAAGAAGAAATTTTGCGGTGATGTGTTGTGATTTCAACGTATCCAGTGCACAAGCTGTGCTCGTTATGAACAGCAATAATTCATAATGCTTAGAATATCAGAAGCAAAGCTGTTTCTGAGCAAATCGTTCCTTGTTCACCCCGTTCCAAGAAACTATTATCATCATAAACGGTAAGCGCCACAGAAGTTGGGTAAGTTCCGCTGCTCACCTCTGGTCTACTGAAAATGAAGAACACAGTAAGCCCAAGAATTGGGTATGTGCCACAGAAATGCGCTTTGTGCACTGGATATTTGAAATTTGTACGGCTGCAAGTCCGAACGGTTGTGATATAGTTCTAGCCACTGTAGTGGCGCGATGCTGCGTGGGGCATTGTCGCGGCAAAGGAGCCGAAGTAGTGAGTGTTCTCGTTTTCTAAAGACAACTGAAGAATGAGTTGGGAGTGTGTCGTTCGTCAAGCTGACGTCGATCTCTGTTTTCTTCGTGACCCTTAGGTGCGTGTGATTGTACTAGATATTTCCTAGTCATTCTAATGACACGATATCCACCATGTTTCTTTCTTGCTCTAAATCTAAAATAAAGGAGTAATGTGTGTTTCTAACTTGTTAGCATAAGCCCTGGCATTAAATTAACAAATGCATGTGGCAGTCCATTTTTAGGACAGGCGTTTTTCCTTTAGGGTCTGTAAACATTTTGCTATTGACAATTGGTGCCGCTAACGTTTTGTATTACCTCTGTTTACTTGGTTGAGAAAAAAAATATAAGCAACTCTGCTGCATCGCTTAGTGCATTGGTTTTGTGCATAGTATTTTCTTGTCGGTGTTCCTACCACTTTATTACGGTATTATAATTTTGTGCCAGTCTCGTGAGCACCTTAGCCTAATATGTTTTTTTGAAATTTAGATGCGTGTACTCTTACGGTAAAGTGCTTTCCTAAATGGTTTTTGGGTTTGTGAGCTCTACTTCAAGCTAGAATATTGAAGAACCAGTGCCAAAGACATACCGATTCAAGAACTGGCAGTTCAGTAGAAGCACCCACGGGGGCTTTTAGACCTAACATTTTTCCCTGGCCCTAAGTTATAGGAGCGACTACGCACCACTGCGAGAGGGGCCAGAGCAGAAGAGAAACACCGCTCCTCGTGTCGGTCACAAGGTACGTTTATGAAACGAAAAATTTTCTTTTTTCTCCTGCAGTGGTAATCGCTCTCATATTCTAATAAACAACATACTTGTGGCAGCAGCACACACTCTTCTCAATAACTACGTCACTATGAAGATGGTGTTCGAAAGAGTGCAAAGAAAACTGCAAAAACTTTGCGAATAAGTAGGAACTCTGCATGTTCTAATTAAAGTGTGTGTTGCGTGCGTATATGTTTAAGTAAAGAATGAATAAAGCTTACCTTATTTATTTCATCACTTTAGTGGTCCATCAAATTTCGCTCCTATAGATCGACCACAAGTTCGATAGCGCACATTCCTTGACTTTTTCTTGGAAGACATGGCCCACAGATAAATCTCTAAACGCTTTCAAGCACTATCCATTAATTCAGCGCCCTTTTGGCGCAAAAAGCACAATAAAGATGTTAAGCATGTAAAGCTCGCAGCGAACATTTTGTCTTATGATGGTAGACGATTGTGGCAAAGAATTCACAGCTTCCCGTACGCCCGCTCATTCGGGCAAAACGAGTGACGTCACGGCGGCAGTGGGCAGGCCTGAACAGATTTTTCTAGGCGGCATTGGACAGGCGCGCAGATATGCGCTGAGCTGACGAAAATGATGCGCGCGCCCGTCAGTTGTGATAACTTGAAGGCGCGCTCTATACCACCGCGAAGGCTTGCCGCTGTTCGGGTTTCATTTGAGACTGATAGTACATCCAAGCAAGCCCAACCCGAATGGTCTAGTTTATGACCAAGCGTGAGGTCTGACATTCTGCGATGGTCCAGATAGGCTAGAGAATCCGTGTTGGGAGCATAACTCCGACCCATTACTCTCTTTTCATGAAACAGTGAAACACTATCAGCTCGGGCGCAGGAAAGTGCCACTCCCGCCCCCAAATCTGACTAGACCTCCATCTTCCACCCTGAGAATGACACAAAGCGATCTTTCCCGTCGAGAGAATGGTTTAGTCACTTTGCTCCGGACATCAATCCAGACCGACCTGAATACCATGAAGATCGAGTATTGCTCGTTAGCGCGCATGCTCTGGCAATGTTCAGCGTTACAAATTGCCCCTTTAAGCAAGAGGACTGGGAGGAAGACTTCGAAAGTGGTGATATCCAGCAACAACTACTGGCTGTACAGAAAGCCCGCGAACAGGTTGAGGATGATGGCCTTCTGGCCCCAACGTGGATGCAGCCCGAAACTACGACTCTGTAGTTCCTCATGGAGCCGAATAAAGTTCGTCGACCGACCGACCGACCGACCGACCGACCGACCGACCGACCGACCGACCGACCGACCGACCGACTGACCAACCGATCATGACTTTGTTCCAATTCTTAGACCGACCGACCGACCGACCGACCGGGTTAAGGCATTGGAGCCCCACAGGCAACATCGAGTTCTCTCGTAATCGCCAAAGCTCGCCATCCGCCATTCTCCGTAATACTAACGGTCGAAACTTGTCGCCATGTTTTCCGTATTTCAACTCAGCATGAGGCACAACCGTTGAACGTCTCACATTCAGACAGAAAGAAATCTAAGCTACACAATATTGTTCAGGAACATAATGCTTTATCACCAAGGCATGAGATAAAAAAAACTAGACATCGATTTCCTTTCTTTGATGCTGCCAAGACCAAAAATACGGTTTTCGGTCGATGGAATAATATCTAAGAAGGACAAATTCGTCACCGTCGAGCAGTAACTCGCACTATTTCAGATTTATTTCTGCAGCATAATAACGTTTATACAGACGGTTCTTGTCATGCAAATTCCTCCTCTTCAGCTTTTCTCATTCAATACTTGGCAATAGAGCAGACATTTAAATTATGTCATGTGATGTCTTCTATACACTGTTGTGGAACTGTTTGCAATTCTATATGCGCTGCGCTTCATAACATTCGGAAAAGACGCACGAAAATGGGTCATATTTAGCAATTCTCGGGCTGCTCTATAGCGTCACTGCAAACTGATATAAAACTCTTTCTAAACGCTTCTTTGTTATATGAAACTTTAAAAGAACACGCAAAAGCAAGCTAAATGAATAACGTAATTGAATTTCAATGAATACCAGGTCACTGCAGCATTCCAGAAAACACTGCAGCGGACACCGCGGCAAATAGGGACCACAAAAACGAAGGGAGATTTGTTCTGCCTATTTCACGCACAGAAATGCGTCTATTCTTTTGACAGATAACCTGTAGCGTCCCCAAATACAAATGGTTCAACAAAAAATCTAAAAGTTTAGACTTGTACTTGGTATACCCTTGCACAAAAATAAGCATTTATTCAGAGCTATGAGTAAATAGGAGATTTTAAACATTGGTCCACCGGCTACGGCTTGGTACAGCATTGATGCGACGCTTCCTACACAGAATAAAGCGTGCGCCTAGTACATAGTGTTCTTGCGGCCAACCTGACTAAGATGCACGGCACCTGTTTCTGGAGTGCCCGAAATATGAGACACGAAGACAAGTATTACGCGCAAGTTTGCAACTTTCAAATAGGAGGCCTTTCAGAGGGACTAAAATACTAGGTCCATGGTCAACTGCAGGTCTTCAGAAAAGAGCGCTCATCGCCTTCAAGACGTTTCTTGAAGAATCAAATATTTTATGGAGATATTGACCTACCGTATGTGATGTCGCCTTGATGATAAAGAAAATGGGTGCACTGTAAAAAAATTACACCATAAAAGGTGTAAAACGGGTGGACGCATTAAAAGCACCCATACAAACACTCTTTTTACGCTCCATTTTTTTAACTTTGAAGTGTTCGTGAATGAAACTCCCTCAAAACACCCCATATACACCCTTAAATTTGGGGTGTTATGAACAAGGCTGCGCAGCACCGGGATTTGAACCACGAACCTTTTGCGTGCTAGGCAGATGCTCTAACCACATCGCGATCACCGCACCGGTGCCGCGCAGTTCCCAACCGGATTTTTAAAAAAACCGCGTGGTGATGAAACTACAATAAGAGGCCTGGAGTGCGGCCTCACCGGAAACCACCCCCGGTAACGAAACCGTCACCAGAGAAGGATTGACCACCCTGGTGCAGTATCTGGCCACTACCTCCCACATGCATACGTCAATTAACTCACGGCCCTCAGAACCCAGCAACTGCGAAGCAACTGACCATGGCAGTGGTGAGATATGCAATGCAGCAGAGGGTGCTAAATATATCTGAATCTGGACATGCCGCCATTGGAACCTGAGCTAGGCAACGTTTAACGCTAGAACCTTATCTAATGAGAGAAGTCTAGGTGTACTATTCGAGGAGCTAGAGGGTGTTAAATGGGACCTAATAGGCCCAAGTTTGGTTAGGAGGACAGATGAGGCATATACGGTGCTACAGAATGGGCACGTTCTTTGCTATCGGGGCTTGGCTGACAGAAGAGAGCTGGGAGTGGGGCTCCTAATTCACAGATACATAGCTGGCAACATAAAGAAATACTATACTATACTGAAAGGGTGGTAGGTATCGTAATTAAACTGATTAAGAGATACAAGATGAAGGTGGTACAGGCTTACGCGTCTACATCCAGCCATAATAAAGCTTCTTTTGAAAGCTTCTATGAAGACGTGGAATCGGCAATGAGTAAGGTAAAAACACATTATACTATACTGATGGGAGACTTTAATGCAAAGGTAGGTAAGAAGCAGGCTGGAGACCAGGCAGCAGGAGATTATAGCATCGGTAGTAGATACGCCAGAGGAGAGCTACAAGTAGAATTCGCAGAAAACAATAATTTACGCATTTCGAATGCCTTCTACCGAAAACGGGGAAACCGCAAGTGGACATGTAGGAGTCCTAATGGCGCAAATATGAACGAAATAGACTTTATATTTAGTGCACACCCAAAAATCGTGCACGATGTGGAAGTGGTTGGCAAGGTACGATGCAGTGACCATAGAATGGTACGGTCTCGAATTTGCCTATTATTGAAGAAGGAACGACAGAAACTGATACGCAAGAAGCCAATCAATGAGCTAGCACTGAGAAGGAAAGTACAGGAATTCAAAGTCTCGCTTCAGAACAGGTACACAGCTCTTAGTGAGGAAACCAACCTTAGCGTAGATACAATGAATGATAATCTTACGGTTATCATAACGAAGTGTGCAGTGAAAGTTGGAGGCAGGGTAGTTAGTCAGGACACTGGCAAGCTTTCCCAGGAAACGAAGAATCTTATTAAGAAGCATCGAATCACGAAAGTCTCAAGTACAACAGACAAAAGAGAACTGGCAGAGCTTTCGAAGTTGATTATTAGGCGTAAGGTATATGCGATGTAAGACGGTATAACACGGAGAGAAATGAACACGCTCTGAAAAACGGAGGAAGCGTCAAAGCAGGGAAGAGGAAACTTGGGATAGGCAAAAATCGGATTATGCACTAAGACGCAAAGAAGGCAAAATAACTACCACTATGGATTCGGTAGTTAAAATAGCGGAAGAGTTTAGAAATCTGTACAGTAGCCGGGACAATCATGACCCTAATACTATAAGAACTAGCAGTAACCAATATGACACCCCACCAGTAATGATAGAAGAAGTGAGAAAAGCTTTGGAGAGCATGCAAAGAGACAAAGCTGCTGGTGAGGATCAGGTAACATCAGAACTGCTGAAAGATGGAAGACAGATTGTGTTAGAAAAACTAGCCACCCTGTTGACGAGGTGTCTCCTTACGGGAAAAGTACCAGGGTCTTGGAAGAATGCTAGCATCATCCTAATACATAAGAAAGAAATGACAAGGACTTGAAGAAATATAGGCCGATCAGCTTGCTCTCGGTAGTATTCAAGCAATTTACAAGGTAATTGCTAACAGAGTAATGAAAACATTAGAATTCAATCAACTAAAGGAAGAAGCAGAATATCGAACAGACTTTAATCCAATTCTTTGTGACTTTGTTCCAATTCTTAGACAGCATCGTAGACAGTCTACGCAGACAGCTTAGAAGACAGCACCGAGCCCATGCTGTCCAAGAAATAACACATCTGGACGGGTTATGCGTGACGAGGTGCCAGCTCGCGCCCAGAAAAAAAAGCTAAAATTAGCAAACCTAACTATTCTATTATCTGGCTCACTACGTGTTGAAACTATTTTTATAAAATTAAACGGTGCTCACATTGAGCGTCTGTAGATGCATCTGCTTGTGTGCAAACGACCATTGTGGCGAGATCCGATCTATCTGAACGATTCGCTGAGCCACCATTTTCTTTGGACAACAAAGTAGCCTGCATCCTATTTGTCTACGATGTGGTCTTCTCAGAGCTGTCTATTTTGCCAGCTGCGTGAGATTTGGAATGGGGCTTAAGATGGCTGCATTCTATTTATCTGTCTATTTAGCCGTCTAAGCTTATGAGATATAGAACTCACCAAGATAACTATTATCGCGAACAGGTATATGCCAAATGAATTTCAGTACATCCCACTACTCCACTGAAAGGACACCTTAGACCGAGGCACGGGTACGTGTCACAGAAATATGTGCGGCCTATACAAAAAAACTATTATCGTCATAAATAGTTATGCGCCAAAGAAGTTAGGTATCTCCGTTATTTCAAATCTGAACAGTAATTTTTGAAACCATTCGACTCTTGCCTAATCCCCCATTGTGGGTATGCGCCACGATCAATAGGTGAAAAACAACATGTTAGGTAAGTTCAGCTGCTCCCCAATGTTCCACTGAAAATGAAAATGAAGAAGGGCACATTTGGAAAAAAGAAGTTCCGCCGAGCGGCCGCCACCTCTTTGATGAGCCTTTCTTATCTGTTTTTGATGGACTAGTGTTGGTTTGAGACTTTCCTCTGCTGGCTCGAGGGACGAAACAATCTGAAGGATACATATACGGTGTAGATCGTGCACACCATTGCGTGGTTTCACTGCGCTCTCCAGGGCGTCTCTGTTAACTAAGGCAGTAGGCAATAAAGAACGATCGCACGAGCCATATGACCCGCAGCGCGTTGCAAGACACGTGAGTGCCACAGAACTGGCCCCGCTTTCGGGAATGTTACAGCATGCGAACCACGTCATCAATCCGGCGACCTAGTATGAAACGCTGCAGCTCAGGCCAGAGTACCTTCAGAGACCATGATTGAGACAGGTGAAAGTGATGAGGAAATTGACTGTGATAACACGCTGTTCACCTTCGTGACCTACAAAAAGAAACGACCACAGGGAATTCCAGTGGTCTGTCGTCTGCCAGAGAAAGGCGAAAGCTTTTGGCACGTGACCCCGAACCGCGCTACGTCAGATTTATCTCAGTGGCCAAAAAAAAATGTGTAGTCGTTTTGAGTAAACAAAGATGGGAGCTTTTCTGTTCGCGTTTCTTCTGTTTCGTCGGCATATCATCTCCTATCGATGAGTGAATTGGCTGGTTTAGGAGTCAAGCCTTATATTCTACCATCTTGCCCAAGAAAAGATGTCAAGGTACATCTTGTCCCACTTCAATGCACCGAGGAGCAACTGATTGGTTTCTTGAAAAATTTTGGTTTGACATCTGCCCAACGTCAGGCACGCTTCAAACGACAAGAAGGTGCGATAGTATCTCACGCTCTGAGAGCTCTTATATTGACATTATGAGAAGACAGGCCCATGCCGGTAAGGGTGCATTTGGGCTTCACAAGTCACCCTGTTGAAGAATACCTGAGTCCTGCCCTTAGGTGCTACAACTGCCAGACATTTGGCCATTTAGTGAAGAACTGTCAGTCTACGTCGCTGCAAGATATGCTCGGAGAACCATGACCACTCGGAGTGCAAGTCTGTGCGGCAGCCAGTCCGCCAACTGTGAAGGAAATCATACGGCTTCCTATACTCTAGATACCTTCAGAACAGAGCTGCCTCAAGATAACGCCGGCACGAGTGGATACATGGAAGGTCACTACCACATAATGCGCCGTCACGAAACCGTTGACACTCTAAGGCATGTGGCCTAAATTTCCCACAACGAGCAGGACCAAGTGGATAAATTGACTTATTCTGCAGCTCCAAAGAAACCGAGCCGACAACCTCCAGTCAGCGAACGACAAAATCCAACCTCAGAGAATCGGGCTCATCTCCCGCAGACATCACGGCAGACACTTCATCAAAAATAATCTCAGTGACTGCCTCATCATCCACTCCTGACGCAGAAACCATCTCAGCGGTGATCTGATACTCCTCCTCGATGGCCAGCTGATCACGATGATAACGATGATCACGGATGCAGCTTCAGCGACGGTTAGTAATTACTCGTCTGTACATTTGGCTTATGTGATCCTACCAATGGCATTCACAGACTTTCGTGCAATTCTCGGTGCCCTTCCACAAGCAAACAACCTACCGGATGTAAAAGCATTACTCTCAATGGAGCCGCTAGTGCTCCCACAAGCTCATAAAGCATCACAGCAGGCTTACTATGAATAGTCGCTATAACAATGTCTTCATATTTCAGTGGAATGCTAACAGCCTTCGTAGTAAGTGAGCCGATTTTCGTAAATTCTTTCCTGAACAATAGATTCCCTGTATTATGCATACAAAAAGCAGGTGTGTGAGATGATTTTCGGTTGTCTAACTACGTGATATATAAGCCAACGTGCAGAGTTGGAAAAAGCAGAGCGATGCTTTGTGTTATAAAAGACCTGCCATCTTATTTATTACAGTCAAGTGATTTGGATATACCCGAGTTTCTGGCCTGCAAAATGTTCTTTAGAAATATGATTGTCACTGTGATAAGCCTTATCTACAAGATTCTGGCAAAGTATATTTAGATAACCTAGTTAATGACTTTAATATTGCGAACTCATGTGTGCTGGTTTGAGGGGACTTTAACGCTCATATTGTAATCTGGGGCAGTGAACGTACTGATTCACGCGAAAATGTTGTTTGTCACTGAGAATTGCAGTTTGACAGGGATAAATGATAACTATCCAATGTTTACAAGAGAATATCGCTACTCCAATTGTATAGAATAGATGTCACGCTATGCTTGCATGACCTCCTTGAGGGTTCCAAATGGTCAACAGAAATAAAAACGCGTGGCAGTAATCACTTCCCGATTCTAGTAGGACATAGTATAATGAGGAGTACAAGGACTCAACGCTAGTCAAGATATACTGATTGGCAGCATTTTCGTCATCGCATAACGAGTGCATTAGGCGAAAAACCAAACTTAGAAACTCTTATAGCAATATAACTTACAAGATATATACTGAGCGACTCTTACATTTTCACAAGCAAGTCATAGTACCAGACCAGTATATTGCGGTTGACGGGGAACACAAACGCTTAAGAGCAATCAGAAGATGGGCAGAACAGGCTTATCGTCGTAGCGGAACACTCGAGGACTAAAAAATGGCATATAGAACTCACGCAACATCACACTGTCGCCCACAGAAATTAGGTAGCAGACGATGGCGATAATACTGCTAGTCGTTGAGTCCTTTCACTTTTGTTACTAGAATACCGGCGATCGTCCGATCCATCGGTGGTCCTGTTACCCCTAGTCACCCTTACGGAGCTATTGCCATAGCTCAGAACACTCCACCAACAAATGTTGCAGACGAATTCTGTCTGCTAATAACCAGACCACCAATCCCTATCACATGCCCACAATTTGCAAGTACCACAGCATTTCCGCCTCAAAAAGTGTTTTATGTCAGAACACCTTCAATTGGATTACAAATTTAGCTTAGAAGAACTTAACTGCGCCCTTGAGTTATGTCGTACAAAAACAGCTGCGGCACCAGATGGCGTTACGTATATGATGCTGAAGAACCTTGTACCTGCAGGTAAAACGAAACTGATAGAGCTATTTATTAATATCTGGAAATCAGAGATTCTCCCAGATTCATGAAAATTAGGTCGAGTAATTCCAGTCCTAAAACCAGGAAACATCTTTTATGTCTCGAAGCATTCCACCCAGTGCATCTCACAAGCTGTCTTTGTAAGTTGATGGAGAGAATGGTATACAGCAGACTTTAATGGTGGTGTGAACATACGAAAATGTTGTCAGACTATATAGGGTGTTTCGAAAAATTGGTTCAATGATTTGTTTACAAATAAGCAAAAGACGCTATTCGCCCACTGGCATTACAATTGCTTTTGCTCTAGCAGCAGGCATCTTTTGAAAGCGTTAATACATCATTAGAAAGAGTAAATAAGAAAGCTAACTTAGCCTCTTAGTTGAATTAGGCCGCTAAGGAAAATGGGAGAATTGAAGTATTTCATGCGAAGAACCAATGAGTGCTTGGAGGTTTTGGAAAAGTGGCTTCTAGTGATAACGGCAAATTAATGAAATTCTTCCCAGTTTTACGATGAAACCGAAACCGAAACGCGAATGAACACAACTGAAAAGACAAAGCGTTGTTACATAAATCATCAGCCGATTTTGTTGTATGGGTGTGTTGACTGCGCTCGCAATTATAGCACGCACAACGCACATACCTCAAAGAACCAATGAGTGCTTGGAGGTTTTGGAAAAGTGGCTTCTAGTGATAACGGCAAATTAACGAAATTCTTCCCAGTTATACGATGAAACCGAAACCGAAACGCGAATGAACACAACTGAAAAGACAAAGCGTTGTTACATAAATCATCAGCCGATTTTGTTGTATGGGTGTGTTGACTGCGCTCGCAATTATAGCACGCACAACGCACATACCTCAAAGAACCAATGAGTGCTTGGAGGTTTTGGAAAAGTGGCTTCTAGTGATGACGGCAAATTAATGAAATTCTTCCCAGTTTTACGATGAAACCGAAACCGAAACGCGAATGAACACAACTGAAAAGACAAAGCGTTGTTACATAAATCATCAGCCGATTTTGTTGTATGGGTGTGTTGACTGCGCTCGCAATTATAGCACGCACAACGCACATACCTCAAAGAACCAATGAGTGCTTGGAGGTTTTGGAAAAGTGGCTTCTAGTGATAACGGCAAATTAATGAAATTCTTCCCAGTTATACGATGAAACCGAAACCGAAACGCGAATGAACACAACTGAAAAGACAAAGCGTTGTTACATAAATCATCAGCCGATTTTGTTGTATGGGTGTGTTGACTGCGCTCGCAATTATAGCACGCACAACGCACATACCTCAAAGAACCAATGAGTGCTTGGAGGTTTTGGAAAAGTGGCTTCTAGTGATAACGGCGAACTAATGAAATTCTTCCCAGTTATACGATGAAACCGAAACCGAAACGCGAATGAACACAACTGAAAAGACAAAGCGTTGTTACATAAATCATCAGCCGATTTTGTTGTATGGGTGTGTTGACTGCGCTCGCAATTATAGCACGCACAACGCACATACCTCAAAGAACGGGGAAAAGCTGCTCCCCTGTAGCCACAGTTTTGAACAGTGACGTCGCTGTAGTCGTCTGCTTGTTGCACTCATCGGTCCTTCGATTTCGGTTTGGCTGCGCACCTTTGGGGAATTTAAATATTTGTTAGTTATTATTAGAGGCCGCTTTTACGAAATATTAAAGTGGCTAAGGGTCCTTCGCATCAAGACTTTCAATTCTCTCATTTGACTTAACTGCCTACCTCCACTTATTAAAACGTTATTTATTTAACTTCCCTAATTACTGTTCCAAATGATGTCTTCAGTCTTCTTAAGATGTCTGCCGCTACAGAGAAAGCAACTGTGAAGACAGCAAGCACATAGCGTCTTTTGCTGATTTTTAAACAATATTGGACACATTTCTTGAAACACCCTGTATGACAGGGGTTCGTCAAAGACGTAGCACAATGGATGCGATAGTTCATATTGTGACATGTGATGAGCATGAACACATGTGTGGAAACATCACAACAACGGTATTTATTGACATTCAAAGAGCTTGCGACTCCGTTGCTCACATTCATGTCCTGGCGAAGATGTTAGAACTTTGACTATAGTAATCGATCACTGCGATGGATGTCAAATTCTTTGAGTGACAGGAAAATATACATGGAAACAACGGAAGGACAAAGTAATTGTCATCATGTTACACAGGGCGTTCCTCAAGGAAGTGTTGTAAGCATACTGCTCTTCAACTGTGTTAATGCGGCGTCACCGGGAAATTTACCAACTGTATTTAGGTATTCACTCTACGCAGATTACATCTCCATGTGGGCCTCAGTACCATAAATGTGCAAACTTCAAGCAGTGCTGCAACGTGGTCTTGAGGTGAGCATTAGGTGACCAGTAAAAGAGCGAGGGATTGTGGGGTACACCGTCTGCCACCGGCTTCCAGTTCGAAAAGAGTAGACGACGGCAAACCACTTCGCCGCAAGGCTCAGATTATCCGGGATTCGCGCGTTTGGTCGCCCATTTATCTTCGTCCTGATAAACCATGGTCGTTTGTTCAGCCTTTGGCTGCTCCAACTCCAGCGTGCAAAGCAAACGCAGGTATCAGTTCTCATGTAATGAAGACAAAAACGAGGTGGGCCGCGACTGTGAAGAGAGCCACAGCGACAGGTATGGGCCTTTGAGTACGGAACTTTGAAACCAGAGTGTGCGAAAACCATTTTCGCACAGGTACGTGTGCGCTCAACACTAAAAAAGCTTACGCATGAATTTGCTGAGAATATTATATTGAGAAACATATTGTCGCGCAGGCACGCCTAGAAAAGATATTATGGGAACAAGTTGGTGAAATCTACCTGCCATACGAGATTAGCGCCGGCCATTGCACCCATATACATGACAAAAAACGCGAAAGCTTCGCTCAAGAGTAAGTTTACACGCAGCGCTGGACGAGTTTATTTGCGTTTATCTTGGTCAAACAGTGCCCAGGACGGCACCCAAAGGAAGAAGTGCGTTAAACAACCGCAGGGTTTCGATTATTCGGCACCGTCTACGTCTGACTGTATTGTTTCAGTGCCGCCGTGCCGTGCAGCTAGACCAAGATAAGCGTTCAAATAAGCATCTGGCTTCGCCTAAGAAATGTATGTTATAGCGCGCTGAAGGCTAGAAAAAAAATATCTCAACGCGCTCAATGAGTGTTGCGCTTCATGCCAATCGACTGATGATGTCGGCCGAAGCAGCAATCCCGAAATGAATTCTTAGCACACTGCTACAGTCATTTCCATCCCGTGATATCTTTAAAATGGTGACTTGTTATCTGCAGTACCATATCATACAAAGAAAACTGTTTTATATATCGACTGTTCTGCTAGCCAAACTGACAGCACCCCCGAGCAGCATAAAGCATTGCAGATCATTTTAGTGCGAAGTTTCCGGACTATTAATGGCTTTCATAGCTTGTCATCGTCACAGTCACAGTTGGAAACAAAAAAACATCTAAACCGCTGACATTGCATGGCCAGGTGCTTTTTTTCAATGGAGCAGTACAGAAATGTGCGCGTGCCGCTGCTGACCCGCGTGTTGTGTCGAACCGGAAGCCGTCGTATCCCACAATTTCCTACGATTTCCCATTTTACCAGTCACCTATTTCAAGCTTACACTGGATGGACAGACGTTGACGTTGGTGAAAGAACACGAATTTCTTGGCATTGCCTTTGATAGACAACTGTCGTGGACGTCGCACATTCGCGCACTAGAAAACAGGTCAACATAGTTATAAACGTACTACGTCGAATCGCAGGAACAACATGGGAGGGATCAGTCTCTTCACTACTGCAAGCGCATAACGCACCAGTAAAGCAAAAGATTGCAAATTCAGCACCGATAACCCAGAATTTATAGAAAGCTACAGAGGAGCGTCTTCAGAGATTACTGGCAAAGGGGTTAAGGCGTAGGAGTCCCACAGGTAACATCGAGTTCTCTCGTAATCGCCAAAGCTCGCCATCCGCCATTCTCCGTAATTCTAATGGTCGAAACTTGTCGCCGTGTTTTCCGTATTTCAACTCAGCATGAGACACATCCATTGAACCTCTCACATTCAGAAAGAAAAAAATGTAAGCTACACACTATTGTTCAGGAACATAATGCTTTATCACCAAGGCATGAGATAAAAAAAACTAGACATCGATTTCTATTCTTGGATGCTGCCAAGACCAAAAATACGGTTTTCGGTCGATGGAATAATATCTAAGAAGGACAAATTCGTCACCGTCGAGCAGAAACTGGCACTATTTCAGATTGATTTCCGCAGCATAATAACGTTTATACAGACGGTTCTTGTCATGCAAATTCCTCCTCTTCAGCTTTTGTCATTCCATACTTGGCAATAGAGCAGACATTTAAATTACGTCATGTGATGTCTTCTATATACTGTTGCGGAACTGTTTGCAATTCTATATGCGCTGCGCTTCATAACATTCGGAAAAGACGCACGAAAATGGGTCATATTTAGCGATTCTCGGGCTGCTCTATAGCGTCGCTGCAAAATGATATAAAACTCTTTCTAAACGCTTCTTTGTTATATGAAACTTTAAAAGAACACGCAAAAGCAAGATAAATGAATCACGTGATTGCATTTCAATGAATACCAGGTCACTGCAGCATTCCAGAAAACACTGCAGCGGACACCGCGGCAAATAGGGCCCACAAAAACGAAGAGAGATTCTTTCTGCCTATTTCACGCACAGAAATGCGTCTATGCTTTTGACAGATAACCTGTAGCGTCCCCAAATACAAACGGTTCAACAAAAAATCTAAAAGTTTAGACTTGTACTTGGTATACCTTTGCACAATTATAAGCATTTATTCAGAGTTAAGAGTAAATAGGAGATTTTAAACATTGGTCCACCGGCTACGGCTTGGCACAGCATTGATGCGACGCTTCCTACACAGGATAAAGCGTGCGCCTAGTACATAGTGTTCTTGTGGCCAACCTGACTAAGATGTACGTCACCTGTTTCTGGAGTGCCCGAAATATGAAACACGAAGACAAGTACTACGCGCAAGTTTGCAACTTTCGAATAGGAGGCCTTTCAGAGGGACTAAATTACTAGGTCCATGGTCAACTGCAGGTCTTCAGAAAAGAGCGCTCATCGCCTTCAAGAAGTTTCTTGAAGAATCAAATATTTTATGAAGATATTGACCTACCGTATGTGATGTCACCTTGATGATAAAGAAAATGGGTGCACTGTAAAAACATTACACCATAAAAGGTGTAAAACGGTTGAATGCATTAAAGGCACCCATATAAACACTCTTTTTACACTCCATTTTTTTCACTTTGAAGTGTTCGTGAATGAACCTCCCTCAAAACACAACATGTACACCCTTATATTTGGGGTGTTATGAACAAGGCTGCGCAGCACCGGGATTTGAACCACGAACCTTTTGCGTGCTAGGCGGATGCTCTAACCACATCGCGGCGCCAGTGCCGCGCAGTTCCCAAACGGATTTTAAAAAAAAACGCGTGGTGATGAAACTGCATAGTGCAGTGCGGCCTCACCGGAAACCACCCCCGGTAACGCACTCCCTCACCAGAGAAGGATTGGCCACCCTGGTGCAGTATCTGGCCACTACCTCCCACATGCATACGTCAATTAACTCACGGCCCTCAGTACCCAGCAGCTGCGAAGCAACTGACCACGGCGGTGGTGAGATCTGCAATGCAGCAGAGGGGGCTAAATATCTCTGAATCTGGACAGGTCGCCATTGGAACCTGAAGTTGGCAACGTTTAACGCTAGAACCTTATCTAATGAGAGAAGTCTAGCTGTACTATTCGAGGAGCTAGAGAGTGTTAAATGGGACTTAATAGGCCTAAGTTTGGTTAGGAGGACAGATGAGGCATATACGGTGCTACAGAATGGGCACGTTCTTTGCTATCGGGGCTTGGCTGACAGAAGAGAGCTGGGAGTGGGACTCCTAATTCACAGATACATAGCTGGCAACATAAAAAAATACTATACTATATTGAAAGGGTGGTAGGTATCATAATTAAACTGAATAAGAGATACAAGATGAAGGTTGTACAGGCTTACACTTCTACATCCAGCCATAATAAAGCATCTTTTGAAAGCTTCTATGAAGAGGTGGAATCGGCAATGAGTAAGGTAAAAACACAATGTACCATACTGATGGGAGACTTTAATGCAAAGGTAGGGAAGAAGCAGGCTGGAGACCAGGCAGCAAGAGATTATAGCATCGGTACTAGAAACGCCAGAGGATAGCCACAAGTAGATTTCGCAGAACCCAATAATTTACGGATTTTGAATACTTTCTACCAAAAACGAGGAAACCGCAAGTGGACATGGAGGAGTCCTAATGGCGAAAATATGAACGAAATAGACTTTATAAAAAGTGCACACCCAGGAATCGTGCAGGACGTGGAAGTGGTTGGCAAGGTACGATGCAGTGACCATATAATGGTACGGTCTCGAATTTGCCTATTATTGAAAAAGGAACGACAGAAACTGATACGCAAGAAGCCAATCAATGAGCTAGCACTGAGAAGGAAAGTACAGAAATTCAGAGTCTCGCTTCAGAACAGGTACACAGCTCTTAGTGAGGAAACCAACCTTAGCGTAGATACAATGAATGATAATCTTACGGTTATCATAACAAACTGTGCAGTGAAAGTTGGAGGCAGGGTAGTTAGACAGGACACTGACAAGCTTTCCCAGGAAACAAAGAATCTTATTAAGAAGCATTGAATCACGAAAGTCTTCAAGTACAACAGACAAAAGAGAACTGGCAGAGCTTTCGTAGTTGATTATTAGGCGTAAGGTATATGCGATGTAAGACGGTATAACACGGAGAGAAATGAACACGCTCTGAAAAACGGAGGAAGCGTCAAAACAGGGAAGAGGAAACTTGGGATAGACAAAAATCGGATTATGCACTAAGACGCAAAGAAGGCAAAATAACTACCACTATGGATTGGGTAGTTAAAATAGCGGAAGAGTTTTACAGAGATCTCTACAGTAGCCGGGACAATCACGACCCTAATACTATAAGAACTAGCAGTAACCAATTACACCCCACCAGTAATGATAGAAGAAGTGAGAAAAGCTTTGGAGAGCATGCAAAGAGACAAAGCTGCTGGTGAGGATCAGGTAACATCAGAACTGCTGAAAGATGGAGGACAGATTGTGTTAGAAAAACTAGCCACCCTGTTGACGAGGTGTCTCCTGACGGGAAAAGTACCAGAGTCTTGGAAGAATGCTAGCATCATCCTAATACTTAAGAAAGAAATGACAAGGAATTGAAGAAATATAGGCCGATCAGCTTGCTCTCGGTATTATACAAGCTATTTACAAGGTAATTGCTAACAGAGTAATGAAAACATTAGAATTCAATCAACTAAACGAACAAGCGGAATTTCGAACAGGCTACTCTACAATCGACCACAATCATACTATCAATCACGTAATAAAATGCTCTGAATACAACCAACCACTATACATAGCCTTCATAGATTACGAGAAGGCGTTTTATTTAGTAAAAATATCAGCCATCATGCAGATACTGCGGAATCAGGGCGTCGATGAAGTATACATAAACATCCTGGAATAAACTACAAGGGATCAACTGCTACCATACTTCTTCATAAAAAAAGCAACACAATACCAATCAAAAGGGGTGTAAGCAAGGGGACACAATCTCCCATATGGTATTTACCGCGTGCTTACAGGAGGTTTTCAAAAGCCTAGACTGGGAACAGTTAGGGATAAGAGTTAATGGAGAGTACCTTAGTAACCTGCGCTTCGCCGATGAAATTGAATTGCTGAGTAACTCAGGGGACAAATTGCAACTGATGATTACGAAGTTAGAAAAGGAGAGGAGAAAGGTGGGTCTTAAAGTTAATCTGCAGAAAACGAAAGTAATGTACAACAACCTCGGAAGAGAGCAGCGCTTCGAGATAGGTAATAGTGCACTTAGAGTTGCAAAAGATCATGTCTTCTTAGGGCAGGTAATAGCCGCGGAGCCGAACCACGAGATTGAAATAACTAGAAGAATAATAATGGGATGGAGCACATTTGGCAAGGATTCTAATATAATGACAGGTAGATTGCCACTATCCTTCAAGAGCAAGGTATATACTAGCTCTATCTTGCCGGTACATAGCTACGGAGCAGTAACCTGGAGGCTTACAAAGAGGGTTCCGCCTAAATGAGGACGACGCAGTGAGCAATGGAAAGAAAAATGGTAGGTGTAACCTTAAGAGACAAGAAGAGAGCAGAGTGGACTAGGGAACAAACGGGGGTTAAGGATATCATAGTTGAAATCAAGAAGAGATAATGGACATGGGCCGGGCATGTAGCGCGTAGTCAGGATAACCGCTGGTCATTAAGGGTAACTAACTGGATTCCTAGAGAAGGCAGGTATAATTTGGCAGCAGCAAGCGCAGGACCGGGTTAACTGGCTGAACATAGGAGACGCCTTTGTCCTGCAGTGGACGTAGTCAGGCTGATGATGATGATGATGATGATGAGGATGAACAAGGCTACAAATTATTGATTGATATGTGGGGTTTAACGTCCTCAAACCACCATATGATTATGAGAAACGCTGTAGTGGAGGGCTCCGGAAATTTCGACCAGCTGGGGTTCTTTAGCGTGCACACAAATCTGAGCATACGCGCCTACAAGGCTACAAATGCTCGACACTTTTGGGCAGTTTTACTTATACTGTTAGTATACATTATTCATCTTGATACCACCAAGGTTCTTACTACTAGCTGCTTGCGTTTCTAGTAATGTATCGAAACAGGAAGTAATGTAACCGAAACGCTGTTTCCATCGATAAAGCACGCAAACTACTATAAGACGGAAGATACAACAGCAGCGCCGCTTGTCCAATAGAGTAAGAGCCAATTCTCCTGTATCTGTTTCTTTCATCTGTGTCATATGCATGATTAGTCAACACTCACAAAGTGCACTGATTTGCCTGAACGAGAGAATGTTGCACACATTGGTGTAGCGATGCACGGAACACTCCCACCTCCCCCCGTCCCCCATTAGATTGAAGCTTTAGAGCTGGAAATAGAACGTCCACCACCTGCAAAAAAAAACATCAGAACAGTTGTTTAGCCATGACCACCACGTCAACAGGCCATCAGGTCCCTCAAAAACGAACATTGACGTCACGTATTTTTAGCAGGCACGTTTTATTTAATAACTGTAACATGTTCCTTTTCATGTGTCTTTAAATGTGTGTCATGGATATTAAGAAGATTTGATTGATTGATATGTGGGGTTTAAAGTCCCAAAACCACCATATGATTATGAGAGACGTCGTAGTGGAGGGCTGCGGAAATTTGGACCGCCTGGGGTTTTTTAACGTGCACCCAAATCTGAGCACACGGGCCTACAACATTTCCACCTCCATCGGAAAGAAATTAGGAAGAGGACGCCGAACACAAAGAAAAATGCAGAATAAGGACATTTCGGTGACCTCGACGCAGCCTTGCTCACAATGACGGGAGCCTTGTTGACTAAATTGCGAACAAAGCTCTCCTCAGGGGAGCTGAAACACATTCTCCGGTTCTCTCTCTCTCTCTCTCTGTGTGTGTGTGTGCGTGTGTTTTTGTGGATCCCTTTCTTTTAATTTATGTAACTTCCCCAGCATACGTGCTTCGGTCAAAGCCTTGACTTTGTAGGTAGTGAAAAAACAATATCGATCAAATATTTTCAGTCGTGGTCTTGTTCCAAGAACTGCAAGCTAAGAACAAATGTACTGTCGCAACGTGAAGACAGAAGTAGTATTTAACAAGTTGAGAAAGTAGCAGCAGGTCAGTATCTTTATTTACTGCGCGCCAGAGCGTTCCTATTCTTTCTGGTTATTGCTAGCTGCATAAAAGCGTGCTTGCTTGCTTTCTTGTTCCTGTCTTTTGTGGCTCTCACCCACTAAGGGAATTGGCCAAGAAGCCGGTGGTTAGTGCAAGTCAATACCTATGGATTTTCTAGACTAGGGGAATATGATAACTGTGTTTTGACTGTGAAATTAAATTGGCGCAATGTAAAAAAAGAAAAGAGGGGGGGGGGAGAGAAATAATAGAATTTGTTGAATATCTGAGGTGGAATCGTTATAGGAAATTCTCCTGAAAGTTGAATCATTGCAGTGTATCAGCTAAATAATAAGTCGTAGTGTGGCTAGTAAAATTCAAGAGCTGATCGCTGACTCAACAAGGTAATCTTCTTGTGTTATATATGAATTCGCAGAGAGCCCCGCAGATGTTCCTGTCGCTGTGTCCCAATGAAGTGGCCCCAAAAGACAAAATATTGGGAGTATTAAGTGATATTCCTAATTTTCTGAATAAAATTTTGAAGCAGTTTTTTCTTTGATTTGTGAAACAGTGACATGTGATAAGAAAATGGTCGATATATTCAATTCGTTACAGCTTGAGCACAGAGGGGATGGCACCAGACCAGACCTGTTTAAGTAGAAATTAAGAGGTGGTACACGGCAACGTAATTTTGTTATCAAGACTTCCAATTTACGCGTGGGACTCCATTTATTATTCCATGTGAAGTGCAGGTGTGAGAAATCTGGATTCGGTATCATGATTTTTGATGAGTCTTCAAGAAGGGAAAGTTTTCTAAACCTCGCTGCTGTTACATAAGCTGTAGGAGGCATGATTGGCACAATCGGAAGATCAAGAGATGTTCGCGCAAGTGTGTGAGCCATCTCGTTTATAAATATACTACGATGGCCTGGCACCCATATCATTCGCACTAGACGAATGTTTGCTTGGATTAATGATTTAAAAGTTTCTAGTACTGCTGATGTTGACGACGATGATAAGAACGAACACACGGAATACGAGTCAGACACTATCACAGCTGTCGAATCAGTCGCAGGAAGTTTACGAATAGCTAGTATAACGGCCATTAATTCCGCTTCAAATATTGGTGTATAATCTGGGAGGCGTAATGAAAATGACCAGAATAATGAGAGAGAAAAAATACCCACACCTGCCTTCTCGCCACTCATAGATGCATCCGTTGCAATTACTATATTAGTACCTAATTGAGACAGGTGTTGTTCTAATAAACCAATCAAATATTTAGAGGGCAAGTGTTTAGCGTTCATGGTGAAGATATCGTCAAATTTTATTTGCACTTGGCCGATTGGTTTAACAGATGGTGTGATCTCGAATATATTAACATTTAAAGCATCTAGAAGTGTTTGAATAAATAGCACTTGGGGTTTATATACACGGGACTGATGCTCATTGAAAAAGACACCAGGCTCGGCAAAGAATACAAACTGTCGCCTTCCTAAAGTGGATTCAGAAAATTTTAAATAGGTTTTTACTGTTAAATTACGAAATCTGCAAGCAAGGGTGGGTATCCGAGCTTCTTAATACAAAACATTTTTAGCTGTGAATTTTGGCACACCTAAACAACTACGTAGAGCTTCCCGCTCTAAGAGAATGAGGGGGTTTATTTTGTATGCTGGCCCACCAGAGAATAGTACACATTCGAATTCAAGAATCGGACGAACGTACATGCGATAAATCATGATCAGCCTATCTCTGCGAAGACCTGAACGGAGGCTGCCAAGCCTGCCTATCATTCCAACAGCGCGTGTAGCCTTAATTTTAATATATTCAATGTGGTCACGCCAGCTCAGTTTTGGATCGTACAGTACACCCAGATATTTATTACAATTAACCGGGGGTATTATTTCTTGATGGTACTGAAGATAAATAGTAACTGGTGCGTTCAATGGAAAAACTATTATAGCACTTTTAGTTACGTTCAGGTTCATATGAATTTTCTGAAACCAGGTTTTCATTGTTGCCAAATAACACTGTAAAGTAATATAGTAAATAAATATCGTTGTCAGAGGCAAAGAACGCGATATCATCTGCATATACATATACTTGTACCTTATCACTCAGTGGTATTGAACTTTACAAGATGTTAAATAGCACAGGCGATAAAACAGAACCTTGAGGAACACCTCTCGTTTGGCTATACTTCGGCATAGAAACACCTCGTTGGAAGCAATAAAATTTTCTGCCTTTTGAAAATTTGTATATCCAGTTTGTTATTTACTGCGGGATCGTAAGCTCTTTTAGGACATTGATAAGAATAGGATGTTCAACACTGTCATAAGCCTTGGCTAAATCAAGTGTTACTAGGGCCGCATATTGTCGTCTGTGCCGAGCAAGCTTATACGAGCCTCTAAATCAACATGCGCCCATCATATAGAGTAACCTGGTCTAAATCCAATCTAGCACGCACTGAGTATCGCATTATCTGTTATGAACTTCGTAACTTTAATGTAAAGTATTCTTTCTATTAACTTAACTACGTGTGATGTTAAAGCGATTGGCCAAATGTTGTCTATCTGCATTCCTAATCCCTGTTTTTTAAGAAGCGGTATTATTTTTGCAAGTCTCCAGTCAGGAGGTATCCAATTATTTTCATATGAATAGTTGACAACGTTAAGGAGGTCTTCAGGAGAGATGTTGAATAATATTTTTAACATTTCTGAAGTGACGCCATCTGGTCCAGAACCTGTGTTTGGCAGAATACGAACGACGTGCGCAAGTTCATGCCTACTTACTTCAATAAAATTTCCGAATGACGGTTTTGCACACTTTATTTTGATTTGTAATGTAAATCTCTTCTCCAATCCTATTGCAATTTCCGTTAATGTATCTTCCAACTCAGTTGGAGAAAAAATAACTGAGTCAATATTTACGTGTGCTGTAATAGCTTTACGATTACGGAGAAATCTGAATAGAGCTTTCTTGTTGCCACTCTTGGATAGATAGCTGTACCGTTTTTCTTCATAATCGTCTTTCGCTAATAAAACTGTTCTCTTAAAGGTAGCTTTAGCAAATAATTTCTCCAATTAGTCGGACATTGGTTGGTGAGGAGTTTTTTCCATGCAGCGTTGCGGCGTCTTTAATTTCTGGCGCAGTCCGCATTCCACCAAGCAGATATAAATTTTCCCTTCGTTGAAGATATAGTGAACTGTGATTCTTTATTTGTACACTTTAGGCTGGAACAAAGGCTCATAGCTTTCATATTTGCTTCCATATTGGGCAAGGAAGACAGCGTTGACTGTAAGTTCTTTTGAAATTTAGAGTAGTTTACAAAACTTTGCACCTGGCGATCTACCGTCACTAAAGGAATGCTGACTTCAAATACCAGGTGGCAGTGATCACTACTTGTAGTGGTATCAAGAACAGTCCAAGACGATATTGTCACACTTGAGCTAGCGAATGTCAAATCTAAGACGGACCTCGAATTACATCGAACGAATGTCGGAACTCTGGAGTTCCAACAAATAAGGTCCTTCCGATTAGTCGAGTCCCACAACCGTTTTCCTGATGAATCAGTGCGGAATCCCCATGAAACGTGATGGGAATTGAAGTCTCCCGCAACTAGTATTCTGTTTCTGCAAAAACTCACAGTCACGTCAAGGGCTCTTTTATCTTATATTCCAGCCGGAAAGTAGTTGTTGACTATAGATAGTGGCGCGCATTCGGGAAAGTGAATTTCCAGAACCAATACTTCATAATCATGTGGTATTTGTTGGTAAACTAAGTGTGCTTTACGACAAATTTTGGATGAAATGAAAAACAATAATCCTCCACCACGTGAGTCTCGGTCCAGTCGAAAGCACTGATAGTTTTTTAGATAGCAGTTTTGATCAGCAGACAGCCAAGTTTCTTGTAAAATTATGACGTCTGGAGATTGTTGAGAAATTAGGTATAATAAGTCTGTAGTTGCAGAGAGAATTGAACGGCAGTTCCACTGAAGTACTCTAAGGCACCCTAGGATGATAAGCAAGCAGTAGCAACTGCTTTATCTAAGATACTATCTTTTAAGAAGTGCGCTGTAGTACTAGGTTCCTTCACACTCTTTTTTGTTTTTGGATGAGAAGAATTATTAAGTTTGCTAGTGGGTGATCTGGTGCGTTTCAAAAGGCAAGCATCAATATCTACATCCCGATTAATCATTGATTCTGAATCAGATATACCTTCCTGCTCAGTTGTGTTAGATCTGGAAAGTATTGCCTCATTATCGATAGAGACATCTGACTGATGTTCGGCAGGTTTATTAATTGAGGCACTAGGAGATTCGATACGCTTAGTTATTCGATCAGATGCACCCGACATCTGTGAATCCATAATATTATTGAGTGAGTCAGACAGATTGAGTAAAACATTTTTCTAATACTTTTTCTACGACCTTTTCTACCATAGCAGAAAAGGACTGAGAAAGTGATGCATTCATAGAAAGAGGTGGACGAGCTGCTATGCCGGCATAAACCTGACTCCTTCTTTGAATTTCTGCAATTGCTGCTCTACGAGAGCATCGTCTTCTTTCAATGATTTCAATCACCTGAAGTTCCTTTGATCTTGCAGGGCAGTTAGGATCGTCTGCAGCGTTATTTGCCTTGCACAAACAGCTTGTTTTATTGTCTGATTGACACTCAGCAGTACTATGACCAGCCCCGTATATGGCCCCGCATATGCGGCATTGAGTCTCCGATCGACAACCTTTAGTACTGTGCCCAAAGCGCCAACATTTAGCCCATTGCAGCGGACGGGGAGCCAAAGCTTCGACCTGATAGATAAGTGGCCATGCCTCGATCTCCGAAGGGCGATCTGTTCCAGCGAATGTGGCAATTACAGTTTCGGTGGGAACTTTCTGTTGGTTTTTCTGTTTGGTACAGCGGTAAACAGAAATAACACCTGCTGGGGAAAAGATGTCCAAGACTTCTGCTGGGCTTAGACTTGCGTCTACCCCCCGAACCAATCCTTTGCAGCAAGCTAGATGGGGTGGGATAAAAGAGCTCACCGGATGTGATGCAAAAGTTATGCACTTCAGAAGGTCTTGGATGCAAGCCTTGTCTGGTGAGCAGCATAGTATCCCCCGCGTCCAAACTGACGAACCTCTGTTATCAGTAGAGAGTGGGGAGTGATCGCAAGAAGTTCCGTTTGGATTGTCTTGGGATTTTTCACGTGGATGAACCCACCGGTGGTCGGCACAAACGCGACAGGAACGCTACGGGTTCCATTGTGGAGAAACAACTCCAGGGGAAGATCTTGAAGGGGAACAGAGGCTGACCTGAAGGCAGGCCTCTGGCCCGGAGAAGAAACAGACATGAAATAAGAAGTTACACTTATCAATGCACTGAAATAGTTGCGGAACAAGAGGTAGATCTAATAAAGTAAAAGTAACCGCCGGCTACTTGACCGCAACCCTGAGGATGGATGTGTGTCACGAGAAACCGAGATCCTCGGAGAGCTCGATCAGGCTACGACCTCCGAACGTGATGGCCTCTTCTTCTTCGTGCAGATGTGCGTATGCGCGCATATGTGCAGATGTGTAAGCGTGCAGATGTGCGTATGCGCTGTCGTCTTCGTCTTCCTTGCAGTACGCACGTGGCAATATGCTCTAATCGAATAGTGTGACGGCCGATGCATGCAATGTTGCAATGTCTTTACCGAAATGAAAGTGCTGATAAAATATCGCCTGCGTTACCCTGAATGTGCAGTCCCTGAAGACCCTTAGAGCTAAGCAAAAAGCATCAGCTTAGCTTTTTTACTAGTATTCACTACATTAGGTCGGTGAAGGTGCGCGAAATATTGCTCCTTAATATTACAAATGTGCGTTCTGACAAGTAGCTTGTGCTGGCTGCACTGCACCGTCACAATGCTCACTGCGATTCAGATGCACTGTTAAAGAACGAGAATAACGCAACAGATCACTGCCACAAAAAAAGCGGTGCTCGCGCTATCAGTAGAGGGCCAGAGCTAGCGTTAAACCGTATCTAGCCGGTCTGAGAGGGCTCCCACGCCATGAAGACTCGTCGCCTAGACAGCCCTTTCTGCCGGGATTGCTGTGCTGGCGGGCGCAGAGCGCGGAAAAGAACCGGCGTCGTCTTACATGTCACTGCGTGCGCTGGCGAAAAATCCTTCCGTGTGTGTGCGTGTGGTACGCGTGGCTTCTCGATCGGTAGAGTTTACTAGTCGGTGTTTAGTTTGAAATGTGCCTGTGCTCTGTGCTCGACCTGTGTGTTCTGTCAGCGCTGATTATTGCGAAGGTGCACCATCCTGAAGGCTGGACCTGTGGATTCATATTGTGGAGCACTTGAAGTGAAATAGTACCGCTTTCACGTTGTTCCGTTCAGCGCTTTGTTAACTGCCTGAGCACGAGAATAACGCCTTCAAACAGTTTTATTTTCAACTAGTTGATGACAAATCAGCATTTGTTTACTTAGCGAGAACTGTTTCGCAGGGATGATGGTCGAGTGTGATTGTGTGCAAGTATTGTTGGCTTTTTTGTTTACATTGTTTGGAGTACAAAGCAGAGTGAGCGTGCGCCGCTGAGGTTCAGCGAAGAAATTGAAGAGATTTCTTGCGGTGCCCTTTGTTGGCAGCCGTGTTTAACGGGGCTCGTTCGTGATGCACATCAATTTCAGTTTACTAATTAATACGTGTGTGGGGACGGCGCCTGTTAGCTCTAAGCATCAGCAGTATCTAACACGCATATGCTTGGGCTTGTTGGTAGTTCATTTACTCTCTTTTTTTATAATTGCACAAAAAGACCGAGAACGGAAAAAGAGGGCGTGGTGTCCATGTCGTTCTTTGTGGTCCTTTTTCGGTTTGTGCGGTAAACTCGGGCTGATGCATCGGGTGACAACACAGCATATTGCTCCGCGTTGGATGTGTCTTGCGAAGTTTGCCTACTTGCTAATGCATTCAATTTCGTTAAATTCGTCTTTGCTGGTATTTTCGTTCACCCGCAACGTAGCGAGACACTTGCGACAGCTATGCCTGTGTAGCGAATTGAGCACTGAAGCTGTACTTTTGTTTGAACAGACCTTTCGTCTGTGTGTGTGGCCGAATTGCCTATTTGAACAGTGCAAACGCTTGTTTAAACATAACTAGTAACGTTCGAGCACATTTTATTCAGATTGTTTCCATCATCTGTAACTTTCAAAATAGTCTCGTTATTCAGAGTATTGTTGCCATCGCCTCGCTTTGGCGTTTAACTTCGCTAAGTACTTCAGATGTTAAAGGTATTTTCGCTATGTGAAGCGTATCATTTGTTTTTTTTTGTTGCACAAACAATACTTTAATGGTATACATACTGCTCCGTATCTAAGCATGTGCTGCAGCCAAAATGTAAGACTGGGCAGCATATTATCTGGGAACACAACACGCACAGCTACTGAACAGCCTACGCTGCATCGGGAAGGAGTTATGCTTTCTCAGCCTGCCAGCCTAATTGAGACAACTTTAGCAGTTTGCAATGGTCATTGAGTGAGAGTAACAGCGTCACATTATTCCAAATTTCCCTGCCAATTTTGCGACCATGGCAAATGTTCTTGAAAAAAAATCGTGCTGATGTAAAGCACTGAAAACAGTGAACTGCTTGAATACTTCGAAGAGAAAATTTTTTTCGTTACGTGATGGCCTTTTAAACTTCCCAGACTGTTGTTTGAGTGTTGTTTGTGAAAAAAAAATATTTTACAAGTACCGCTCCTTTTTTTATAACAAGTTTGGCAGATGTTAAGTAAAGGGGCTTATGTAGGGTGTTTGAAACTCAGTAATATTAATACAAGTTTCGGCCACATACGTCAGCAAGAATTTAGCCAAAAACTGTTATGCTTGCATTTTATCACTGCGATACTGCACTATGTATGAATATCTGAGCGGTGTCTACTTGCTTTACAGACAAGATATTTTGATTAAAAATTATTTTTGGACATCTTAAGCTGTTAACCTCTACGAGAAAAGATCACTCATTTCACAGAATTGTCATTTTTGTCCATATTAGGACGCAATTTGCACCATGTAGTGGTTCAATTAAAAATCACCTTTTACCTAAATTGATAGCAAATAAACAGCTCTTTGTATGTGACAAGTTTCATCATTACATTTTCTATTTCAAGGAATAAAACAATTTTTGAATTTTCCCATCAACGGCAATGGGGAACTTCGAGGCGTCGGCTGCCGTATTACCAAATGGCATGGGGAACTTGGAACTTCGAAATTCACTTAGGGGCAAAGCTCTTGAGGCTGTGGGTCATTCCCTCCTCTGTAGTCGTACAAGTATTATGTATCCACTTTATGAGTTGCAAAATAGATAGCGTTAGTGGTTTTCACAGCATATACACGGACAAAATGATGATTCGTGGGGCGAATCGTTCGTCCATACATTTGTGCTTTCGTCCATTCGTCTGTGCATCCGTCCGTCCGGACTTCCGTGTGTCGGTCTGTCCGTGAGTCCGTCCGTCTTTCTGTCCGTCCATACTTGCGTCAGACTGTCTGTCCATCCGTTTGTGCGTCCGGACGGCCGGACGCTACACCCCCCTCAACATCATTCACTCCGTGGATAGGCTGTGATTTTTTTCTCAAGACATAAATTGCTATGACAAAATTTGGCACATGAAAACTGTTTATTTGCTTTCGATTTATGTACAAAGTCTATTTTAATTCAACCACCACATGGTGCAAGTTGCGTCTCATTATAGACAAAACAACTATTTTGGGAAATTTGCGATTTTTTCTCGTAAAGATTGACAGACTGAGATGTTAAAATATTTTTCCCTTCAAATGTACCTTTTGTGTATTAAGTATTCACTCCTCAGATTCATTCAAAGTGCGGTATTGATATAGAAAAATGCTGGTATAAGACATTGCGGCTCATTTATTTGAGGCGTATGTAGTCGAGAAATGGTAATAATATTACTGAGCTTCAAACACTTTACGCAAGCCCTTCTTTTGACTGGTAGACAAAATTTGGCACGGAAGAAGAAGAAGTATTTATGAAATAATGTTTTTCACAAACACCCAGACGAGATTCCGGGAAGTTCAGGAGGAAGCCATGTGACCAAAAATTATTTGTCTGTGAAATAATATAGCAGTTACCTTTTTTAATGCAGTAAAATCAGCGCGATTTTTTTCGAATACATTTGAGATAGTCGCCTAAATGGCTGGGACGTCTCACGTGGAATGACCCAATATCCAATTCTTCCATTATATAATTGCGTCTATGTAAGCCAGTTCAAGAGCACTAGTATCATTCGCATTTTAATACGTAACTCTACAGTACTTAATTTTACAAGTTACCTGCCCTGAATACCTTCTCAATGTGCATACCGTCATGTATGCTCAGTGGTATTGTGCTTTTGTGCAATACAGATAAACTATGTATATGTTGTTGCGCGTCGTACTGCATTCCTTCTAATAAACTAATCAAATGAGTACCACGGTAGATCTGCAGAAATACACATGCAGCTGTGTTGATGCATACTTAAGCATGGAACTTGACATTCACTTAGATTTGTCAATGCATGCAGCTGATGGAACATTATCAACTTGGAGCAGCACCTTTTTATTTGCCTGCGCGAGTAAGCTGAAAGGTTGAAGTAAGATTCATATCCACGGCACGAAAGGTATAATGATTCTGCCACAACGCACTTTTTATGGAGTTTATTGCTCAGCATACCTTTTTTAGCACTTCTCACTGCAGGGGAGCCCGATGCCACTGAATATGCTTGCTATGCACTCAATTTATACTTACACATAAGAAAGCAGTTAGATATGCAGGGTGCTTACTGGTTGTTGCACTCTTTGTAAAATTTCGGTCATTGTTCCTTGTGTATTTATTTTAGGTTTCCAGGATTGAATTTTCTGTACAGAAAGAACAGCTTCGCCCCACTTCTCTCGAAGGGACCAGTAATGTCAACAGCTGAAGATGATTGTGCAAGCACCAGTGACGAGCTGTGGTTTTGCAGTTAGAAGTATACCAACACTGACCTTACATTAATACAACACCAATTACACTACCTCGTCGAATGTTCTCATTTTTAATGTCGAAATTTATACTGCGATATATATTAGGTTGTAAATGAGACTCCAGAAACTCACTTATTCTTTCTATGTGTTTTTCTATTGTATAGGTGTCAATCAATGCCATACCTCTCAGTCGTTTGCCCGACTAGCGCAAATGTTTCTGAAAGTTGTGAAGATTTATTGTATTGAAAGCAATCAATTTCTAGTTTAGAGAGAAAAAAAACTTGGTCAAGTGAGATATTCCAAAATTTTGCAGAATGTCATCAGAGTCCTGTTTGTCAGACTTGCAGTTTTTTTATAATAAAGACAGATGTGAACATATCGGCTTAATCGTTTTTTGCTTCGGTGTTATGTTCGGTTGAACCTTACGCTGCAGGTTACTGCTTGCGCTACTGTGGTGTGTGTGTGTGTGTGTGTGTGTGTGTGTGTGTGTGTGTTCGTGTGTGTGTGTGTGTTTGTGTGTGTGTGTGTGTTGCGGGTCTGAAGGAGGAACGCAGGAAGATACGGAAAACAAAACAAGTTTATGACATTATTTATACATATTTACAGAAAAGCAAGGTTAGGGGTTTCACAACCCACGAGCGTGGTGGTTGAACGTTACATAGTTCAGAGCGACGTCCCGTACTCTGCGGCATCGTTTTATGCCCTGTCGGGCCCCTCCTCTCCGAGTGGAACACCAATCACACAAACACGCAACAGGTGAGGGGGACGAGCATGCACAGTCCACGTGAACGTCCAATTTTGAGTTGTGAACACTGCACTGCAAGGTGGCGTCAGCAGGGCTCTTCTTCGTCGTGTGTGTGCCGCTAGTCGAGAGTTCCCACGATCCTGGCAGCATACTTCAAAGGGTCCGCCGATTTGTTCGCTTCATTAGCGGGGTGATTTGCGGTGGCCGCCGCGGTCTCGTCCAGGAAGTTGCTGTCTTTGTTGGCCTCTCTCGAACGGTTAACGGCGTCTTGGCGACACGACGTCTCGTCCTCCGGCTAGCACATACAATGCCTGACGAGCATAGGCAGTCAGCTGGTCGGCTTGGTGATTGGGGATTAAAAAGGAGCGCCGCTCTTCTGTCAGCTCTGGCTCCGGTCACAACAGCTTCCCCGTCGCCAGATGAATCACCGAGGTCATCAGGCACGCTGCTGCTTGAAGGGACGACAAAAGGGTCCGCTTTTGAAGGACGGGAACTCGCCTTTGCTTGCTGCTTGGTCTGGATCATTGCTCAAATCTTCGACAGCGTCTGTCAGACTGGGTGCCGAAGGAATTGAGAGCCTCCCCAGTGGATCGGCTTACGCACAAAGGCGTCTGCCCAGACAAATTTCTAGGCCAAACTTAACAGCTCCTCTGCCGCCCGGAAAATTTCGGCTGGCCAGCGCTCCCAACCGCTGGGCACGAAGAGAATGGTTGGTGACGAGGACGATGGCCTGGCTTTCTCCCTCCAGCTTCGAACTCGAAACCAACTCCCAAACCAGCTCACAATGGTCGACAACAGCAAGGCCACCCACACAACACAATGCCATGCCGAAGTCAAGCACATTGGACCCGCTTAAAACCCTCCAGGCTTCTCAACACAAAAGGGAAAACATGTACGCTAAAATTCTGAGATAATTTGGTGCCGCCAAAGGTTCAACAATTATGGGTGTCGAGATGCTTACCAAAGATGGAACAAATTGCGGTGTGAGAAAAGCACACAAAGGCAAATACAATTTGGCCCCAAGTAACCATAATCCTATTCTTTACAAACTAGCTTTCTCCTACCACCCGCACTACTAAGTTGTAACTGACATTCGCTGACTCATCACTAATTTAATTAAACACAACCATTTACCTGGTTTTTACACGAAAGCTGCCAGACCCTATTCACAAGGTATCTGTGCAGCATTTTCATTCTCTCAATACTTAACGTAGTTGTGAGTGCCTACTTGTAGGACACCCTGACGCCAATGAAAACTCACTCACAGCAGATCAAACTGCGTCCTAAAATTCTTATAAACGTATGTCTAGCCTCAAAGTTCGGTGAACGCCACGCTCTCACCTCAAGTGATCAAATGAGCCCTATAAGCAATCATAAAAACAACAAAATGTATTACCCGCAGATACTAGCACGCTCGTTAACTGAATGTAGCCTAATGTCAGCCCCTGTCTTTAAAGAACGCACAGGACTTTGCTGTGTGCCCTAGCACGACATCATAATCTTATCTAAAGAATGGTAGCATACTAACACACCCCTAATCATAGGTCATATCGCGATAACCTTTAGCCACCACTCATTCAAATTTAGCGGGCGTACCAAATCTTCCTTGACTTACGTGCTCTTATTTCAGAGAAGCTCATTACACGCAATAGGCTGACTAATACGGGTCACTGCTTCCGCATAACGCCTAATAATTTAACTCGAAGCCCTCACAAAGTTTACAAAAAAGCATTGAAGTGAAAAGCTAACTAAACAAACTATCCGGGGAGATGACAAAGGAATATTACTTTAAAATCAAAAATAAGCAAACAAACATGCTTCTAAGAAAATTTCCTTTGTCAGACTCTCCAGCTTATAGTTGTCGTTCTCTCTTCAGTCGTACACGCGGCGGTCGCGGTCTTGCCGGAATTTCAGAACGCGCGGCACCACAACGTGCACGTCTTACAAGCTGAACGGCAGGCCTCATTTGTGATTTCGACTGACTTCTGTCAATCTGGCGGAGGGAACCCGAGCAATGCAAGGGAAAGAGTGACGGTGTCCTCTTTGGTCTAGCTCCCGAGCGGTGTTTAGCTATTGTGGCCTTTCTTCTAGGACCACGACGACATTCTTTTCCATGAAAAGCTCTAAATCTCCATCGCGCATTCCGTCGGGAGGGCTCGCGCTGTACACTACCATTTCACCGCTTGTGCCTTACTGCACGACACAAAGACCTTGTTGTTGAACTGGCCGGTGACCTACCCTCTTCTCGTTCGCCCGGCCGATTGCCGCCTTTTATATTCCTTTGTCGTTCCGCTTTCTTGCGGCAACGTTTGCGACCAAACTTTCCCCCACTACTAGGAGGTTCACCTCGGGTTGCGTCATCGGTTGTTCTACAGCTCAATGGTGCTTCTGCACCACCTGCCACACTACTTTGGCAGTTTGATTTCCTAGCACTGTTGCCATGTCGCGCCGATTCACCTGTGTTAACTTTGTACTCACGCACCCAACTAACCTGGCGCCTCCGATTTGATTTCATTTGCAAAGGACCCGCTGTTCCATTTTCTTTCATCCGGCAGTTCAGACGCATACAAATGAACTTTGACGCCGACGCAAAATGCCACTTCTGCTTGCTGCGCTAATAGGCTTCATGAACATGCGTAGAGCTGCTTGTCTTACTCGCGGCTTTGCGACGTCTCCTTCGTCCGCGCCGCTTTTTGCGGCTCCTTGCCAAGCCTTCCGATTTCATCGCAAGCTCGTCAACTCTGACACAGTATTCGTCCGCTGTCAAAGCCGCGCCGTCTAAATGATTTCTGAAAAAATCCCCTATTTCACATTCTAGATCGGCGGACAGCTTGACGCTCTCAGAAACAGTGCAGCTGCTTTCCTTCGAAAAATCTTGCTTGCCTTGCTGGGAGCTGCCTACAACCGCACTGTTCTTCTCACTCTCTGCTTTCGCTGTTGCTCCTGAGCTTTCTTCGGTTTCCTTGCCTACTACCTCATTTGCAAGACCCACCGTTGCGACAAACACAGTTGAGGTCTGTACCAGCTTTTCTACAGCTATCCTAGCTGTTTCGCTAACAGCTAACTGGCACAGCACCTCGTCGCACTCGC